>NC_091170.1:47898311-47939003 GCF_040958095.1 Procambarus clarkii | reverse complement strand
TCGACGTTTCAGCCGGAATAGAGCGATTTTCGTGTACATCTTCCATCGGTAATACAAACGGAAAATCAGGATCATTTTAGTTAATACTAATGAAAACACATTGATTTTTATCATTTGTATTGGAAACAACATTGTCATATGTCTTTTCTTGGATCTAAATAATACGAAACCTCGCTCTATGATTTGAAGGTAAAATCCTCAAATATGGTTAAATATTGACTTTTTTCACGTTTTTCATGTAGTTTGATATTACGTAAATATATTCATTTTTACCAATATTTCGATACTATTTCATGTAGTATCACGATATGTGATTTGGCCTTCAAATCTCAGAATTTCGCATAATATTGCATTTTAAGCAAGTTTTCTTGCATTTCGTTTCGTACGAAAAATCATCGAATTTAGCAATATTTTGACGTTTATCATCCCCTTTTCCTTTATGTGAGTTAAACGAAATATCATCGAATTAGGCAATATTTTGCCGTTTTTCCACGTTTTTGTGAATTTTCAGTCTATGGGTATTAATTCATATATATACGATAAAAATGATGCAAACCCATAATTGATTAGATAATAACCTTAAATACTTCATTTTCAATCATCTATTTGTTTCTCGTTAAAATACTGAGTAAGATATTGAAAAAGGGAGAAGTTCTGTTTTTATTGCATATATCGACGTTTCAGCCGGAATAGAGCGATTTTCGTGTACATCTTCCATCGGTAATACAAACGGAAAATCAGGAACATTTTAGTTAATACTAATGAAAACACATTGATTTTTATCATTTGTATTGGAAACAACATTGTCATATGTCTTTTCTTGGATCTAAATAATACGAAACCTCGCTCTATGATTTGAAGTTAAAATCCTCAAATATGGTTAAATATTGACTTTTTCACGTTTTTCGTGTAGTTTGATATTACGTAAATATATTCATTTTTAATATATTTCGATACTATTTCATGTAGTATCACGATATGTGATTTGGCCTTCAAATCTCAGAGTTTCGCATAATATTGCATTTTAAGCAAGTTTTCTTGCATTTCGTTTCGTACGAAAAATCATCGAATTTAGCAATATTTTGACGTTTATCATCCCCTTTTCCTTTATGTGACTTAAACAAAACATCATCGAATTAGGCAATATTTTGCCGTTTTTCCACGTTTTTGTGAATTTTCAGTCTATGGGTATTAATTCATATATATACGATAAAAATGATGCAAACACATAATTGATTAGATAATAACTATAAATACTTCATTTTCATTCATCTATTTGTTTCTCGTTAAAATACTGAGTAATATATTGAAAAGGGGAGAAGTTCGGTTTTTATTGCATATATCGACGTTTCAGCCGGAATAGAGCGATTTTCATGTACATCCTCCATCGGTAATATAAACGGATAATCAGGAAGATTTTAGTTAATACTAATGAAAACACATTGATTTTTATCATTTGTATTGGAAACAACATTGTCATATGTCTTTTCTTGGATCTAAATAATACGAAACCTCGCTCTATGATTTGAAGTTAAAATCCTCAAATATGGTTAAATATTTACTTTTTTCATGTTTTTCATGTAGTTTGATACTACGTAAATATATTAATTTTTACCAATATTTCGATTCTATTTCATGTAGTGTCACGATATGTGATTTGGCCTTCAAATCTCAGAATTTCGCATAATATTGCATTTTAAGGAAGTTTTCTTGCATTTTGTTTCGTACGAAAAATCATCGAATTTAGCAATATTTTGACGTTTATCATCCCCTTTTCCTTTATGTGATTTAAACAAAATATCATCGAATTAGGCAATATTTTGCCGTTTTTCCACGTTTTTGTGAATTTTCAGTCTATGGGTATTAATTCATTTATATACGATAAAAATGATGCAAACACATAATTGATTAGATAATAACTATAAATACTTCATTATCATTCATCTATTTGTTTCTCGTTAAAATACTGAGTAAGATATTGAAAAAGGGAGAAGTTCTGTTTTTATTGCATATATCGACGTTTCAGCCGGAATAGAGCGATTTTCGTGTACATCTTCCATCGGTAATATAAACAGAAAATCAGGAACATTTTAGTTAATACTAATGAAAACACATTGATTTTTATCATTTGTATTGGAAGCAACATTGTCATATGTCTTTTCTTGGATCTAAATAATACGAAACATCGCTCTATGATTTGAAGTTAAAATCCTCAAATATGGTTAAATATTGACTTTTTTCACGTTTTTCATGTAGTTTGATACTACGTAAATATATTCATTTTTACCAATATTTCGATTCTATTTCATGTAGTATCACGATATGTGATTTGGCCTTCAAATCTCAGAATTTCGCATAATATTGCATTTTCAGGAAGTTTTCTTGCATTTTGTTTCGTACGAAAAATCATCGAATTTAGCAATATGTTGACGTTTATCATCCCCTTTTCTTTTGTGACTTAAACAAAATATCATCGAATTAGGCAATATTTTGCCGTTTTTCCACGTTTTTGTGAATTTTCAGTCTATGGGTATTAATTCATATATATACGATAAAAATGATGCAAACACATAATTGATTAGATAATAACCTTAAATACTTCATTTTCAATCATCTATTTGTTTCTCGTTAAAATACTGAGTAAGATATTGAAAAGGGGAGAAGTTCGGTTTTTATTGCATATATCGACGTTTCAGCCGGAATAGAGCGATTTTCGTGTACATCTTCCATCGGTAATATAAACGGAAAATCAGGAACATTTTAGTTAATACTAATGAAAACACATTGATTTTTATCATTTGTATTAGAAGCAACATTGTCATATGTCTTTTCTTGGATCTAAATAATACGAAACCTCGCTCTATGATTTGAAGTTAAAATCCTCAAATATGGTTAAATATTGACTTTTTTCACTTTTTTCATGTAGTTTGATATTACGTAAATATATTCATTTTTACCAATATTTCGATACTATTTCATGTAGTATCACGATATGTTATTTAGCCTTCAAATCTCAGAATTTCGCATAATATTGCATTTTAAGCAAGTTTTCTTGCATTTCGTTTGGTACGAAAAATCCTCGAATTTAGCAATATTTTGACGTTTATCATCTTCTTTTCCTTTATGTGACTTTAACAAAATATCATCGAATTAGGCAATATTTTGCCGTTTTTCCACGTTTTTGTGAATTTTCAGTCTATTGGTATTAATTCATATATATACGATAAAAATGATGCAAACACATAATTGATTAGATAATAACCTTAAATACTTCATTTTCAATCATCTATTTGTTTCTCGTTAAAATACTGAGTAAGCTATTGAAAAGGGGAGAAGTTCTGTTTTTATTGCATATATCGACGTTTCAGCCGGAATAGAGCGATTTTCGTGTACATCTTCCATCGGTAATACAAACGGAAAATCAGGATCATTTTAGTTAATACTAATGAAAACACAATGATTTTTATCATTTGTATTGGAAACAACATTGTCATATGTCTTTTCTTGGATCTAAATAATACGAAACCTCGCTCTATGATTTGAAGGTAAAATCCTCAAATATGGTTAAATATTGACTTTTTTCACGTTTTTCATGTAGTTTGATACTACGTAAATATATTCATTTTTACCAATATTTCGATTCTATTTCATGTAGTATCACGATATGTGATTTCGCATTCAAATCTCAGAATTTCGCATAATATTGCATTTTAAGGAAGTTTTCTTGCATTTTGTTTCGTACGAAAAATCATCGAATTTAGCAATATTTTGACGTTTATCATCCTCTTTTCATTTATGTGAGTTAAACAAAATATCATCGAATTAGGCAATATTTTGCCGTTTTTCCACGTTTTTGTGAATTTTCAGTCTATGGGTGTTAATTCATATATATACGATAAAAATGATGCAAACCCATAATTGATTAGATAATAACCTTAAATACTTCATTTTCAATCATCTATTTGTTTCTCGTTAAAATACTGAGTAAGATATTGAAAAAGGGAGAAGTTCTGTTTTTATTGCATATATCGACGTTTCAGCCGGAATAGAGCGATTTTCGTGTACATCTTCCATCGGTAATACAAACGGAAAATCAGGAACATTTTAGTTAATACTAATGAAAACACATTGATTTTTATCATTTGTATTGGAAACAACATTGTCATGTCTTTTCTTGGATCTAAATAATACGAAACCTCGCTCTATGATTTGAAGTTAAAATCCTCAAATATGGTTAAATATTGACTTTTTCACGTTTTTCGTGTAGTTTGATACTACGTAAATATATTCATTTTTACCAATATTTCGATACTATTTCATGTAGTATCACGATATGTGATTTGGCCTTCAAATCTCAGAGTTTCGCATAATATTGCATTTTAAGCAAGTTTTCTTGCATTTCGTTTCGTACGAAAAATCATCGAATTTAGCAATATTTTGACGTTTATCATCCCCTTTTCCTTTATGTGAATTAAACAAAATATCATCGAATTAGGCAATATTTTGCCGTTTTTCCACGTTTTTGTGAATTTTCAGTCTATGGGTAATAATTCATATATATATGCGATAAAAATGATGCAAACACATAATTGATTAGATAATAACTATAAATACTTCATTTTCATTCATCTATTTGTTTCTCGTTAAAATACTGAGCAAGATATTGAAAAGGGGAGAAGTTCGGTTTTTATTGCCTATATCGACGTTTCAGCCGGAATAGAGCGATTTTCGTGTACATCTTCCATGGGTAATACAAACGGAAAATCAGGAACATTTTAGTTAATACTAATGAAAACACATTGATTTATATCATTTATATTGGAAACAACATTGTCATATGTCTTTTCTTGGATCTAAATAATAGGAAACCTCGCTCTATGATTTGAAGGTAAAATCCTCAAATATGGTTAAATATTGACTTTTTTCACGTTTTTCATGTAGTTTGATATTACGTAAATATATTCATTTTTACCAATATTTCGATACTATTTCATGTAGTATCACGATATGTGATTTGGCCTTCAAATCTCAGAATTTCGCATAATATTGCATTTTAAGCAAGTTTTCTTGCATTTCGTTTCGTACGAAAAATCATCGAATTTAGCAATCTTTTGACGTTTATTATCCCCTTTTCCTTTATGTGAGTTAAACAAAATATCATCGAATTAGGCAATATTTTGCCGTTTTTCCACGTTTTTGTGAATTTTCAATCTATGGGTATTAATTCATATATATACGATAAAAATGATGCAAACACATAATTGATTAGATAATAACTATAAATACTTCATTTTCATACATCTATTTGTTTCTCGTTAAAATACTGAGTAATATATTGAAAAGGGGAGAAGTTCGGTTTTTATTGCATATATCGACGTTTCAGCCGGAATAGAGCGATTTTCATGTACATCCTCCATCGGTAATATAAACGGATAATCAGGAAGATTTTAGTTAATACTAATGAAAATACATTGATTTTTATCATTTGTATTGGAAACAACATTGTCATATGTCTTTTCTTGGATCTAAATAATACGAAACCTCGCTCTATGATTTGAAGTTAAAATCCTCAAATATGGTTAAATATTGACTTTTTTCATGTTTTTCATGTAGTTTGATACTACGTAAATATATTAATTTTTACCAATATTTCGATTCTATTTCATGTAGTGTCACGATATGTCATTTGGCCTTCAAATCTCAGAATTTCGCATAATATTGCATTTTAAGGAAGTTTTCTTGCATTTTGTTTCGTACGAAAAATCATCGAATTTAGCAATATTTTGACGTTTATCATCCCCTTTTCCTTTATGTGATTTAAACAAAATATCATCGAATTAGGCAATATTTTGCCGTTTTTCCACGTTTTTGTGAATTTTCAGTCTATGGGTATTAATTCATTTATATACGATAAAAATGATGCAAACACATAATTGATTAGATAATAACTATAAATACTTCATTATCATTCATCTATTTGTTTCTCGTTAAAATACTGAGTAAGATATTGAAAAAGGGAGAAGTTCTGTTTTTATTGCATATATCAACGTTTCAGCCGGAATAGAGCGATTTTCGTGTACATCTTCCTTCGGTAATACAAACGGAAAATCAGGAACATTTTAGTTAATACTAATGAAAACACATTGATTTTTATCATTTGTATTGGAAACAACATTGTCATATGTCTTTTCTTGGATCTAAATAATACGAAACCTCGCTCTATGATTTGAAGTTAAAATCCTCAAATATGGTTAAATATTGACTTTTTCACGTTTTTCGTGTACTTTGATATTACGTAAATATATTCATTTTTACCAATATTTCGATACTATTTCATGTAGTATCACGATATGTGATTTGGCCTTGAAATCTCAGAGTTTCGCATAATATTGCATTTTAAGCAAGTTTTCTTGCATTTCGTTTCGTACGAAAAATCATCGAATTTAGCAATATTTTGACTTTTATCATTCCCTTTTCCTTTATGTGATTTAAACAAAATATCATCGAATTAGGCAATATTTTGCCGTTTTTCCACGTTTTTGTGAATTTTCAGTCTATGGGTAATAATTCATATATATATATGCGATAAAAATGATGCAAACACATAATTGATTAGATAATAACTATAAATACTTCATTTTCATTCATCTATTTGTTTCTCGTTAAAATACTGAGCAAGATATTGAAAAGGGGAGAAGTTCGGTTTTTATTGCATATATCGACGTTTCAGCCGGAATAGAGCGATTTTCGTGTACATCTTCCTTCGGTAATACAAACGGAAAATCAGGAACATTTTAGTTAATACTAATGAAAACACATTGATTTTTATCATTTGTATTGGAAACAACATTGTCATATGTCTTTTCTTGGATCTAAATAATACGAAACCTCGCTCTATGATTTGAAGTTAAAATCCTCATATATGGTTAAATATTGACTTTTTTCATGTTTTTCGTGTAGTTTGATACTACGTAAATATATTAATTTTTACCAATATTTCGATTCTATTTCATGTAGTGTCACGATATGTGATTTGGCCTTCAAATCTCAGAATTTCGCATAATATTGCATTTTAAGGAAGTTTTCTTGCATTTTGTTTCGTACGAAAAATCATCGAATTTAGCAATATTTTGACGTTTATCATCCCCTTTTCCTTTATGTGATTTAAACAAAATATCATCGAATTAGGCAATATTTTGCCGTTTTTCCACGTTTTTGTGAATTTTCAGTCTATGGGTATTAATTCATTTATATACGATAAAAATGATGCAAACACATAATTGATTAGATAATAACTATAAATACTTCATTATCATTCATCTATTTGTTTCTCGTTAAAATACTGAGTAAGATATTGAAAAGGGGAGAAGTTCGGTTTTTATTGCATATATCGACGTTTCAGCCGGAATAGAGCGATTTTCGTGTACATCTTCCATCGGTAATATAAACGGAAAATCAGGAACATTTTAGTTAATACTAATGAAAACACATTGATTTTTATCATTTGTATTGGAAGCAACATTGTCATATGTCTTTTCTTGGATCTAAATAATACGAAACCTCGCTCTATGATTTGAAGTTAAAATCCTCAAATATGGTTAAATATTGACTTTTTTCACGTTTTTCATGTAGTTTGATATTACGTAAATATATTCATTTTTACCAATATTTCGATACTATTTCATGTAGTATCACGATATGTGATTTGGCCTTCAAATCTCAGAATTTCGCATAATATTGCATTTTAAGCAAGTTTTCTTGCATTTCGTTTCGTACGAAAAATCATCGAATTTAGCAATCTTTTGACGTTTATTATCCCCTTTTCCTTTATGTGACTTAAACAAAATATCATCGAATTAGGCAATATTTTGCCGTTTTCCACGTTTTTGTGAATTTACAGTCTATGGGTAATAATTCATATATATACGATAAAAATGATGCAAACACATAATTGATTAGATAATAACCTTAAATACTTCATTTTCAATCATCTATTTGTTTCTCGTTAAAATACTGAGTAAGATATTGAAAAGGGGAGAAGTTCGGTTTTTATTGCATATATCGACGTTTCAGCCGGAATAGAGCGATTTTCGTGTACATCTTCCATCGGTAATATAAACGGAAAATCAGGAACATTTTAGTTAATACTAATGAAAACACATTGATTTTTATCATTTGTATTGGAAGCAACATTGTCATATGTCTTTTCTTGGATCTAAATAATACGAAACCTCGCTCTATGATTTGAAGTTAAAATCCTCAAATATGGTTAAATATTGACTTTTTTGACGTTTTTCATGTAGTTTGATATTACGTAAATATATTCATTTTTACCAATATTTCGATACTATTTCATGTAGTATCACGATATGTGATTTGGCCTTCAAATCTCAGAACTTCGCATAATATTGCATTTTAAGCAAGTTTTCTTGCATTTCGTTTCGTACGAAAAATCATCGAATTTAGCAATCTTTTGACGTTTATTATCCCCTTTTCCTTTATGTGATTTAAACAAAATATCATCGAATTAGGCAATATTTTGCCGTTTTCCACGTTTTTGTGAATTTACAGTCTATGGGTAATAATTCATATATATACGATAAAAATGATGCAAACACATAATTGATTAGATAATAACCTTAAATACTTCATTTTCAATCATCTATTTGTTTCTCGTTAAAATACTGAGTAAGATATTGAAAAGGGGAGAAGTTCGGTTTTTATTGCATATATCGACGTTTCAGCCGGATTAGAACGGTTTTACGTGTACATCTTCCCTTGGTAATATAAACGAAAAATCATTAACATTTTAGTTAATTCTAATGAAAACACATTGTTTTTTATCATTTGTATTGGAAACAACATTGTCATATGTCTTTTCTTAGATCTAAATAATACGAAACCTCGCTCTATGATTTGAAGGTAAAATCCTCAAATATGGTAAAATAGTGACTTTTTCGTGTTTTTCATGTAGTTTGATACTACGTAAATATATTAATTTTTACCAATATTTCGATTCTATTTCATGTAGTGTCACGATATGTGATTTGGCCTTCAAATCTCAGAATTTCGCATAATATTGCATTTTAAGGAAGTTTTCTTGCATTTTGTTTCGTACGAAAAATCATCGAATTTAGCAATATTTTGACGTTTATCATCCCCTTTTCCTTTATGTGATTTAAACAAAATATCATCGAATTAGGCAATATTTTGCCGTTTTTCCACGTTTTTGTGAATTTTCAGTCTATGGGTAATAATTCATATATATATGCGATAAAAATGATGCAAACACATAATTGATTAGATAATAACTATAAATACTTCATTTTCATTCATCTATTTGTTTCTCGTTAAAATACTGAGCAAGATATTGAAAAGGGGAGAAGTTCGGTTTTTATTGCATATATCGACGTTTCAGCCGGAATAGAGCGATTTTCGTGTACATCTTCCATGGGTAATACAAACGGAAAATCAGGAACATTTTAGTTAATACTAATGAAAACACATTGATTTATATCATTTGTATTGGAAACAACATTGTCATATGTCTTTTCTTGGATCTAAATAATAGGAAACCTCGCTCTATGATTTGAAGGTAAAATCCTCAAATATGGTTAAATATTGACTTTTTTCACGTTTTTCATGTAGTTTGATATCACGTAAATATATTCATTTTTACCAATATTTCGATACTATTTCATGTAGTATCACGATATGTGATTTGGCCTTCAAATCTCAGAATTTCGCATAATATTGCATTTTAAGCAAGTTTTCTTGCATTTTGTTTCGTACGAAAAATCATCGAATTTAGCAATATTTTGACGTTTATCATCCCCTTTTCCTTTATGTGATTTAAACAAAATATCATCGAATTAGGCAATATTTTGCCGTTTTTCCACGTTTTTGTGAATTTTCAGTCTATGGGTATTAATTCATTTATATACGATAAAAATGATGCAAACACATAATTGATTAGATAATAACTATAAATACTTCATTATCATTCATCTATTTGTTTCTCGTTAAAATACTGAGTAAGATATTGAAAAGGGGAGAAGTTCGGTTTTTATTGCATATATCGACGTTTCAGCCGGAATAGAGCGATTTTCGTGTACATCTTCCATCAATAATATAAACGGAAAATCAGGAACATTTTAGTTAATACTAATGAAAACACATTGATTTTTATCATTTGTATTGGAAGCAACATTGTCATATGTCTTTTCTTGGATCTAAATAATACGAAACCTCGCTCTATGATTTGAAGTTAAAATCCTCAAATATGGTTAAATATTGACTTTTTTCACGTTTTTCATGTAGTTTGATATTACGTAAATATATTCATTTTTACCAATATTTCGATACTATTTCATGTAGTATCACGATATGTGATTTGGCCTTCAAATCTCAGAATTTCGCATAATATTGCATTTTAAGCAAGTTTTCTTGCATTTCGTTTCGTACGAAAAATCATCGAATTTAGCAATCTTTTGACGTTTATTATCCCCTTTTCCTTTATGTGACTTAAACAAAATATCATCGAATTAGGCAATATTTTGCCGTTTTCCACGTTTTTGTGAATTTACAGTCTATGGGTAATAATTCATATATATACGATAAAAATGATGCAAACACATAATTGATTAGATAATAACCTTAAATACTTCATTTTCAATCATCTATTTGTTTCTCGTTAAAATACTGAGTAAGATATTGAAAAGGGGAGAAGTTCGGTTTTTATTGCATATATCGACGTTTCAGCCGGAATAGAGCGATTTTCGTGTACATCTTCCATCGGTAATATAAACGGAAAATCAGGAACATTTTAGTTAATACTAATGAAAACACATTGATTTTTATCATTTGTATTGGAAGCAACATTGTCATATGTCTTTTCTTGGATCTAAATAATACGAAACCTCGCTCTATGATTTGAAGTTAAAATCCTCAAATATGGTTAAATATTGACTTTTTTGACGTTTTTCATGTAGTTTGATATTACGTAAATATATTCATTTTTACCAATATTTCGATACTATTTCATGTAGTATCACGATATGTGATTTGGCCTTCAAATCTCAGAACTTCGCATAATATTGCATTTTAAGCAAGTTTTCTTGCATTTCGTTTCGTACGAAAAATCATCGAATTTAGCAATCTTTTGACGTTTATTATCCCCTTTTCCTTTATGTGACTTAAACAAAATATCATCGAATTAGGCAATATTTTGCCGTTTTCCACGTTTTTGTGAATTTACAGTCTATGGGTAATAATTCATATATATACGATAAAAATGATGCAAACACATAATTGATTAGATAATAACCTTAAATACTTCATTTTCAATCATTTATTTGTTTCTCGTTAAAATACTGAGTAAGATATTGAAAAGGGGAGAAGTTCGGTTTTTATTGCATATATCGACGTTTCAGCCGGATTAGAACGGTTTTACGTGTACATCTTCCCTTGGTAATATAAACGAAAAATCATTAACATTTTAGTTAATTCTAATGAAAACACATTGTTTTTTATCATTTGTATTGGAAACAACATTGTCATATGTCTTTTCTTAGATCTAAATAATACGAAACCTCGCTCTATGATTTGAAGGTAAAATCCTCGAATATGGTAAAATAGTGACTTTTTCATGTTTTTCATGTAGTTTGATACTACGTAAATATATTAATTTTTACCAATATTTCGATTCTATTTCATGTAGTGTCACGATATGTGATTTGGCCTTCAAATCTCAGAATTTCGCATAATATTGCATTTTAAGGAAGTTTTCTTGCATTTTGTTTCGTACGAAAAATCATCGAATTTAGCAATATTTTGACGTTTATCATCCCCTTTTCCTTTATGTGATTTAAACAAAATATCATCGAATTAGGCAATATTTTGCCGTTTTTCCACGTTTTTGTGAATTTTCAGTCTATGGGTAATAATTCATATATATATGAGATAAAAATGATGCAAACACATAATTGATTAGATAATAACTATAAATACTTCATTTTCATTCATCTATTTGTTTCTCGTTAAAATACTGAGCAAGATATTGAAAAGGGGAGAAGTTCGGTTTTTATTGCATATATCGACGTTTCAGCCGGAATAGAGCGATTTTCGTGTACATCTTCCATGGGTAATACAAACGGAAAATCAGGAACATTTTAGTTAATACTAATGAAAACACATTGATTTATATCATTTGTATTGGAAACAACATTGTCATATGTCTTTTCTTGGATCTAAATAATAGGAAACCTCGCTCTATGATTTGAAGGTAAAATCCTCAAATATGGTTAAATATTGACTTTTTTCACGTTTTTCATGTAGTTTGATATCACGTAAATATATTCATTTTTACCAATATTTCGATACTATTTCATGTAGTATCACGATATGTGATTTGGCCTTCAAATCTCAGAATTTCGCATAATATTGCATTTTAAGCAAGTTTTCTTGCATTTCGTTTCGTACGAAAAATCATCGAATTTAGCAATCTTTTGACGTTTATTATCCCCTTTTCCTTTATGTGAGTTAAACAAAATATCATCGAATTAGGCAATATTTTGCCGTTTTTCCACGTTTTTGTGAATTTTCAATCTATGGGTATTAATTCATATATATACGATAAAAATGATGCAAACACATAATTGATTAGATAATAACTATAAATACTTCATTTTCATTCATCTATTTGTTTCTCGTTAAAATACTGAGTAATATATTGAAAAGGGGAGAAGTTCGGTTTTTATAGCATATATCGACGTTTCAGCCGGAATAGAGCGATTTTCATGTACATCCTCCATCGGTAATATAAACGGATAATCAGGAAGATTTTAGTTAATACTAATGAAAACACATTGATTTTTATCATTTGTATTGGAAACAACATTGTCATATGTCTTTTCTTGGATCTAAATAATACGAAACCTCGCTCTATGATTTGAAGTTAAAATCCTCAAATATGGTTAAATATTGACTTTTTTCATGTTTTTCATGTAGTTTGATACTACGTAAATATATTAATTTTTACCAATATTTCGATTCTATTTCATGTAGTGTCACGATATGTGATTTGGCCTTCAAATCTCAGAATTTCGCATAATATTGCATTTTAAGGAAGTTTTCTTGCATTTTGTTTCGTACGAAAAATCATCGAATTTAGCAATATTTTGACGTTTATCATCCCCTTTTCCTTTATGTGATTTAAACAAAATATCATCGAATTAGGCAATATTTTGCCGTTTTTCCACGTTTTTGTGAATTTTCAGTCTATGGGTATTAATTATTTATATACGATAAAAATGATGCAAACACATAATTGATTAGATAATAACTATAAATACTTCATTATCATTCATCTATTTGTTTCTCGTTAAAATACTGAGTAAGATATTGAAAAAGGGAGAAGTTCTGTTTTTATTGCATATATCGACGTTTCAGCCGGAATAGAGCGATTTTCGTGTACATCTTCCATGGGTAATACAAACGGAAAATCAGGAACATTTTAGTTAATACTAATGAAAACACATTGATTTATATCATTTGTATTGGAAACAACATTGTCATATGTCTTTTCTTGGATCTAAATAATAGGAAACCTCGCTCTATGATTTGAAGGTAAAATCCTCAAATATGGTTAAATATTGACTTTTTTCTCGTTTTTCATGTAGTTTGATATTACGTAAATATATTCATTTTTACCAATATTTCGATACTATTTCATGTAGTATCACGATATGTGATTTGGCCTTCAAATCTCAGAATTTCGCATAATATTGCATTTTAAGCAAGTTTTCTTGCATTTCGTTTCGTACGAAAAATCATCGAATTTAGCAATCTTTTGACGTTTATTATCCCCTTTTCCTTTATGTGACTTAAACAAAATATCATCGAATTAGGCAATATTTTGCCGTTTTTCCACGTTTTTGTGAATTTTCAATCTATGGGTATTAATTCATATATATACGATAAAAATGATGCAAACACATAATTGATTAGATAATAACTATAAATACTTCATTTTCATTCATCTATTTGTTTCTCGTTAAAATACTGAGTAATATATTGAAAAGGGGAGAAGTTCGGTTTTTATTGCATATATCGACGTTTCAGCCGGAATAGAGCGATTTTCATGTACATCCTCCATCGGTAATATAAACGGATAATCAGGAAGATTTTAGTTAATACTAATGAAAACACATTGATTTTTATCATTTGTATTGGAAACAACATTGTCATATGTCTTTTCTTGGATCTAAATAATACGAAACCTCGCTCTATGATTTGAAGTTAAAATCCTCAAATATGGTTAAATATTGACTTTTTTCATGTTTTTTTATGTAGTTTGATACTACGTAAATATATTAATTTTTACCAATATTTCGATTCTATTTCATGTAGTGTCACGATATGTGATTTGGCCTTCAAATCTCAGAATTTCGCATAATATTGCATTTTAAGCAAGTTTTCTTGCATTTCGTTTCGTACGAAAAATCATCGAATTTAGCAATCTTTTGACGTTTATTATCCCCTTTTCCTTTATGTGACTTAAACAAAATATCATCGAATTAGGCAATATTTTGCCGTTTTCCACGTTTTTGTGAATTTACAGTCTATGGGTAATAATTCATATATATACGATAAAAATGATGCAAACACATAATTGATTAGATAATAACCTTAAATACTTCATTTTCAATCATTTATTTGTTTCTCGTTAAAATACTGAGTAAGATATTGAAAAGGGGAGAAGTTCGGTTTTTATTGCATATATCGACGTTTCAGCCGGATTAGAACGGTTTTACGTGTACATCTTCCCTTGGTAATATAAACGAAAAATCATTAACATTTTAGTTAATTCTAATGAAAACACATTGTTTTTTATCATTTGTATTGGAAACAACATTGTCATATGTCTTTTCTTAGATCTAAATAATACGAAACCTCGCTCTATGATTTGAAGGTAAAATCCTCGAATATGGTAAAATAGTGACTTTTTCATGTTTTTCATGTAGTTTGATACTACGTAAATATATTAATTTTTACCAATATTTCGATTCTATTTCATGTAGTGTCACGATATGTGATTTGGCCTTCAAATCTCAGAATTTCGCATAATATTGCATTTTAAGGAAGTTTTCTTGCATTTTGTTTCGTACGAAAAATCATCGAATTTAGCAATATTTTGACGTTTATCATCCCCTTTTCCTTTATGTGATTTAAACAAAATATCATCGAATTAGGCAATATTTTGCCGTTTTTCCACGTTTTTGTGAATTTTCAGTCTATGGGTAATAATTCATATATATATGCGATAAAAATGATGCAAACACATAATTGATTAGATAATAACTATAAATACTTCATTTTCATTCATCTATTTGTTTCTCGTTAAAATACTGAGCAAGATATTGAAAAGGGGAGAAGTTCGGTTTTTATTGCATATATCGACGTTTCAGCCGGAATAGAGCGATTTTCGTGTACATCTTCCATGGGTAATACAAACGGAAAATCAGGAACATTTTAGTTAATACTAATGAAAACACATTGATTTATATCATTTGTATTGGAAACAACATTGTCATATGTCTTTTCTTGGATCTAAATAATAGGAAACCTCGCTCTATGATTTGAAGGTAAAATCCTCAAATATGGTTAAATATTGACTTTTTTCACGTTTTTCATGTAGTTTGATATCACGTAAATATATTCATTTTTACCAATATTTCGATACTATTTCATGTAGTATCACGATATGTGATTTGGCCTTCAAATCTCAGAATTTCGCATAATATTGCATTTTAAGCAAGTTTTCTTGCATTTCGTTTCGTACGAAAAATCATCGAATTTAGCAATCTTTTGACGTTTATTATCCCCTTTTCCTTTATGTGAGTTAAACAAAATATCATCGAATTAGGCAATATTTTGCCGTTTTTCCACGTTTTTGTGAATTTTCAATCTATGGGTATTAATTCATATATATACGATAAAAATGATGCAAACACATAATTGATTAGATAATAACTATAAATACTTCATTTTCATTCATCTATTTGTTTCTCGTTAAAATACTGAGTAATATATTGAAAAGGGGAGAAGTTCGGTTTTTATAGCATATATCGACGTTTCAGCCGGAATAGAGCGATTTTCATGTACATCCTCCATCGGTAATATAAACGGATAATCAGGAAGATTTTAGTTAATACTAATGAAAACACATTGATTTTTATCATTTGTATTGGAAACAACATTGTCATATGTCTTTTCTTGGATCTAAATAATACGAAACCTCGCTCTATGATTTGAAGTTAAAATCCTCAAATATGGTTAAATATTGACTTTTTTCATGTTTTTCATGTAGTTTGATACTACGTAAATATATTAATTTTTACCAATATTTCGATTCTATTTCATGTAGTGTCACGATATGTGATTTGGCCTTCAAATCTCAGAATTTCGCATAATATTGCATTTTAAGGAAGTTTTCTTGCATTTTGTTTCGTACGAAAAATCATCGAATTTAGCAATATTTTGACGTTTATCATCCCCTTTTCCTTTATGTGATTTAAACAAAATATCATCGAATTAGGCAATATTTTGCCGTTTTTCCACGTTTTTGTGAATTTTCAGTCTATGGGTATTAATTATTTATATACGATAAAAATGATGCAAACACATAATTGATTAGATAATAACTATAAATACTTCATTATCATTCATCTATTTGTTTCTCGTTAAAATACTGAGTAAGATATTGAAAAAGGGAGAAGTTCTGTTTTTATTGCATATATCGACGTTTCAGCCGGAATAGAGCGATTTTCGTGTACATCTTCCATGGGTAATACAAACGGAAAATCAGGAACATTTTAGTTAATACTAATGAAAACACATTGATTTATATCATTTGTATTGGAAACAACATTGTCATATGTCTTTTCTTGGATCTAAATAATAGGAAACCTCGCTCTATGATTTGAAGGTAAAATCCTCAAATATGGTTAAATATTGACTTTTTTCTCGTTTTTCATGTAGTTTGATATTACGTAAATATATTCATTTTTACCAATATTTCGATACTATTTCATGTAGTATCACGATATGTGATTTGGCCTTCAAATCTCAGAATTTCGCATAATATTGCATTTTAAGCAAGTTTTCTTGCATTTCGTTTCGTACGAAAAATCATCGAATTTAGCAATCTTTTGACGTTTATTATCCCCTTTTCCTTTATGTGACTTAAACAAAATATCATCGAATTAGGCAATATTTTGCCGTTTTTCCACGTTTTTGTGAATTTTCAATCTATGGGTATTAATTCATATATATACGATAAAAATGATGCAAACACATAATTGATTAGATAATAACTATAAATACTTCATTTTCATTCATCTATTTGTTTCTCGTTAAAATACTGAGTAATATATTGAAAAGGGGAGAAGTTCGGTTTTTATTGCATATATCGACGTTTCAGCCGGAATAGAGCGATTTTCATGTACATCCTCCATCGGTAATATAAACGGATAATCAGGAAGATTTTAGTTAATACTAATGAAAACACATTGATTTTTATCATTTGTATTGGAAACAACATTGTCATATGTCTTTTCTTGGATCTAAATAATACGAAACCTCGCTCTATGATTTGAAGTTAAAATCCTCAAATATGGTTAAATATTGACTTTTTTCATGTTTTTTTATGTAGTTTGATACTACGTAAATATATTAATTTTTACCAATATTTCGATTCTATTTCATGTAGTGTCACGATATGTGATTTGGCCTTCAAATCTCAGAATTTCGCATAATATTGCATTTTAAGCAAGTTTTCTTGCATTTCGTTTCGTACGAAAAATCATCGAATTTAGCAATCTTTTGACGTTTATTATCCCCTTTTCCTTTATGTGACTTAAACAAAATATCATCGAATTAGGCAATATTTTCCCGTTTTCCACGTTTTTGTGAATTTACAGTCTATGGGTAATAATTCATATATATACGATAAAAATGATGCAAACACATAATTGATTAGATAATAACCTTAAATACTTCATTTTCAATCATCTATTTGTTTCTCGTTAAAATACTGAGTAAGATATTGAAAAGGGGAGAAGTTCGGTTTTTATTGCATATATCGACGTTTCAGCCGGATTAGAACGGTTTTACGTGTACATCTTCCCTTGGTAATATAAACGAAAAATCAGGAACATTTTAGTTAATTCTAATGAAAACACATTGTTTTTTATCATTTGTATTGGAAACAACATTGTCATATGTCTTTTCTTGGATCTAAATAATACGAAACCTCGCTCTATGATTTGAAGTTAAAATCCTCAAATATGGTTAAATATTGACTTTTTTCACGTTTTTCATGTAGTTTGATACTACGTAAATATATTAATTTTTACCAATATTTCGATTCTATTTCATGTAGTGTCACGATATGTGATTTGGCCTTCAAATCTCAGAATTTCGCATAATATTGCATTTTAAGCAAGTTTTCTTGCATTTCGTTTCGTACGAAAAATCATCGAATTTAGCAATCTTTTGACGTTTATTATCCCCTTTTCCTTTATGTGACTTAAACAAAATATCATCGAATTAGGCAATATTTTGCCGTTTTCCACGTTTTTGTGAATTTACAGTCTATGGGTAATAATTCATATATATACGATAAAAATGATGCAAACACATAATTGATTAGATAATAACCTTAAATACTTCATTTTCAATCATCTATTTGTTTCTCGTTAAAATACTGAGTAAGATATTGAAAAGGGGAGAAGTTCGGTTTTTATTGCATATATCGACGTTTCAGCCGGATTAGAACGGTTTTACGTGTACATCTTCCCTTCGTAATATAAACGAAAAATCATTAACATTTTAGTTAATTCTAATGAAAACACATTGTTTTTTATCATTTGTATTGGAAACAACATTGTCATATGTCTTTTCTTAGATCTAAATAATACGAAACCTCGCTCTATGATTTGAAGGTAAAATCCTCAAATATGGTAAAATAGTGACTTTTTCATGTTTTTCATGTAGTTTGATACTACGTAAATATATTAATTTTTACCAATATTTCGATTCTATTTCATGTAGTGTCACGATATGTGATTTGGCCTTCAAATCTCAGAATTTCGCATAATATTGCATTTTAAGGAAGTTTTCTTGCATTTTGTTTCGTACGAAAAATCATCGAATTTAGCAATATTTTGACGTTTATCATCCCCTTTTCCTTTATGTGATTTAAACAAAATATCATCGAATTAGGCAATATTTTGCCGTTTTTCCACGTTTTTGTGAATTTTCAGTCTATGGGTAATAATTCATATATATATGCGATAAAAATGATGCAAACACATAATTGATTAGATAATAACTATAAATACTTCATTTTCATTCATCTATTTGTTTCTCGTTAAAATACTGAGCAAGATATTGAAAAGGGGAGAAGTTCGGTTTTTATTGCATATATCGACGTTTCAGCCGGAATAGAGCGATTTTCGTGTACATCTTCCATGGGTAATACAAACGGAAAATCAGGAACATTTTAGTTAATACTAATGAAAACACATTGATTTATATCATTTGTATTGGAAACAACATTGTCATATGTCTTTTCTTGGATATAAATAATAGGAAACCTCGCTCTATGATTTGAAGGTAAAATCCTCAAATATGGTTAAATATTGACTTTTTTCACGTTTTTCATGTAGTTTGATATCACGTAAATATATTCATTTTTACCAATATTTCGATACTATTTCATGTAGTATCACGATATGTGATTTGGCCTTCAAATCTCAGAATTTCGCATAATATTGCATTTTAAGCAAGTTTTCTTGCATTTCGTTTCGTACGAAAAATCATCGAATTTAGCAATCTTTTGACGTTTATTATCCCCTTTTCCTTTATGTGAGTTATACAAAATATCATCGAATTAGGCAATATTTTGCCGTTTTTCCACGTTTTTGTGAATTTTCAATCTATGGGTATTAATTCATATATATACGATAAAAATGATGCAAACACATAATTGATTAGATAATAACTATAAATACTTCATTTTCATTCATCTATTTGTTTCTCGTTAAAATACTGAGTAATATATTGAAAAGGGGAGAAGTTCGGTTTTTATTGCATATATCGACGTTTCAGCCGGAATAGAGCGATTTTCATGTACATCCTCCATCGGTAATATAAACGGATAATCAGGAAGATTTTAGTTAATACTAATGAAAACACATTGATTTTTATCATTTGTATTGGAAACAACATTGTCATATGTCTTTTCTTGGATCTAAATAATACGAAACCTCGCTCTATGATTTGAAGTTAAAATCCTCAAATATGGTTAAATATTGACTTTTTTCATGTTTTTCATGTAGTTTGATACTACGTAAATATATTAATTTTTACCAATATTTCGATTCTATTTCATGTAGTGTCACGATATGTGATTTGGCCTTCAAATCTCAGAATTTCGCATAATATTGCATTTTAAGGAAGTTTTCTTGCATTTTGTTTCGTACGAAAAATCATCGAATTTAGCAATATTTTGACGTTTATCATCCCCTTTTCCTTTATGTGATTTAAACAAAATATCATCGAATTAGGCAATATTTTGCCGTTTTTCCACGTTTTTGTGAATTTTCAGTCTATGGGTATTAATTATTTATATACGATAAAAATGATGCAAACACATAATTGATTAGATAATAACTATAAATACTTCATTATCATTCATCTATTTGTTTCTCGTTAAAATACTGAGTAAGATATTGAAAAAGGGAGAAGTTCTGTTTTTATTGCATATATCGACGTTTCAGCCGGAATAGAGCGATTTTCGTGTACATCTTCCATGGGTAATACAAACGGAAAATCAGAAACATTTTAGTTAATACTAATGAAAACACATTGATTTATATCATTTGTATTGGAAACAACATTGTCATATGTCTTTTCTTGGATCTAAATAATAGGAAACCTCGCTCTATGATTTGAAGGTAAAATCCTCAAATATGGTTAAATATTGACTTTTTTCTCGTTTTTCATGTAGTTTGATATTACGTAAATATATTCATTTTTACCAATATTTCGATACTATTTCATGTAGTATCACGATATGTGATTTGGCCTTCAAATCTCAGAATTTCGCATAATATTGCATTTTAAGCAAGTTTTCTTGCATTTCGTTTCGTACGAAAAATCATCGAATTTAGCAATCTTTTGACGTTTATTATCCCCTTTTCCTTTATGTGACTTAAACAAAATATCATCGAATTAGGCAATATTTTGCCGTTTTTCCACGTTTTTGTGAATTTTCAATCTATGGGTATTAATTCATATATATACGATAAAAATGATGCAAACACATAATTGATTAGATAATAACTATAAATACTTCATTTTCATTCATCTATTTGTTTCTCGTTAAAATACTGAGTAATATATTGAAAAGGGGAGAAGTTCGGTTTTTATTGCATATATCGACGTTTCAGCCGGAATAGAGCGATTTTCATGTACATCCTCCATCGGTAATATAAACGGATAATCAGGAAGATTTTAGTTAATACTAATGAAAACACATTGATTTTTATCATTTGTATTGGAAACAACATTGTCATATGTCTTTTCTTGGATCTAAATAATACGAAACCTCGCTCTATGATTTGAAGTTAAAATCCTCAAATATGGTTAAATATTGACTTTTTTCATGTTTTTTTATGTAGTTTGATACTACGTAAATATATTAATTTTTACCAATATTTCGATTCTATTTCATGTAGTGTCACGATATGTGATTTGGCCTTCAAATCTCAGAATTTCGCATAATATTGCATTTTAAGCAAGTTTTCTTGCATTTCGTTTCGTACGAAAAATCATCGAATTTAGCAATCTTTTGACGTTTATTATCCCCTTTTCCTTTATGTGACTTAAACAAAATATCATCGAATTAGGCAATATTTTCCCGTTTTCCACGTTTTTGTGAATTTACAGTCTATGGGTAATAATTCATATATATACGATAAAAATGATGCAAACACATAATTGATTAGATAATAACCTTAAATACTTCATTTTCAATCATCTATTTGTTTCTCGTTAAAATACTGAGTAAGATATTGAAAAGGGGAGAAGTTCGGTTTTTATTGCATATATCGACGTTTCAGCCGGATTAGAACGGTTTTACGTGTACATCTTCCCTTGGTAATATAAACGAAAAATCAGGAACATTTTAGTTAATTCTAATGAAAACACATTGTTTTTTATCATTTGTATTGGAAACAACATTGTCATATGTCTTTTCTTGGATCTAAATAATACGAAACCTCGCTCTATGATTTGAAGTTAAAATCCTCAAATATGGTTAAATATTGACTTTTTTCACGTTTTTCATGTAGTTTGATACTACGTAAATATATTAATTTTTACCAATATTTCGATTCTATTTCATGTAGTGTCACGATATGTGATTTGGCCTTCAAATCTCAGAATTTCGCATAATATTGCATTTTAAGCAAGTTTTCTTGCATTTCGTTTCGTACGAAAAATCATCGAATTTAGCAATCTTTTGACGTTTATTATCCCCTTTTCCTTTATGTGAGTTAAACAAAATATCATCGAATTAGGCAATATTTTGCCGTTTTTCCACGTTTTTGTGAATTTTCAATCTATGGGTATTAATTCATATATATACGATAAAAATGATGCAAACACATAATTGATTAGATAATAACTATAAATACTTCATTTTCATTCATCTATTTGTTTCTCGTTAAAATACTGAGTAATATATTGAAAAGGGGAGAAGTTCGGTTTTTATAGCATATATCGACGTTTCAGCCGGAATAGAGCGATTTTCATGTACATCCTCCATCGGTAATATAAACGGATAATCAGGAAGATTTTAGTTAATACTAATGAAAACACATTGATTTTTATCATTTGTATTGGAAACAACATTGTCATATGTCTTTTCTTGGATCTAAATAATACGAAACCTCGCTCTATGATTTGAAGTTAAAATCCTCAAATATGGTTAAATATTGACTTTTTTCATGTTTTTCATGTAGTTTGATACTACGTAAATATATTAATTTTTACCAATATTTCGATTCTATTTCATGTAGTGTCACGATATGTGATTTGGCCTTCAAATCTCAGAATTTCGCATAATATTGCATTTTAAGGAAGTTTTCTTGCATTTTGTTTCGTACGAAAAATCATCGAATTTAGCAATATTTTGACGTTTATCATCCCCTTTTCCTTTATGTGATTTAAACAAAATATCATCGAATTAGGCAATATTTTGCCGTTTTTCCACGTTTTTGTGAATTTTCAGTCTATGGGTATTAATTATTTATATACGATAAAAATGATGCAAACACATAATTGATTAGATAATAACTATAAATACTTCATTATCATTCATCTATTTGTTTCTCGTTAAAATACTGAGTAAGATATTGAAAAAGGGAGAAGTTCTGTTTTTATTGCATATATCGACGTTTCAGCCGGAATAGAGCGATTTTCGTGTACATCTTCCATGGGTAATACAAACGGAAAATCAGGAACATTTTAGTTAATACTAATGAAAACACATTGATTTATATCATTTGTATTGGAAACAACATTGTCATATGTCTTTTCTTGGATCTAAATAATAGGAAACCTCGCTCTATGATTTGAAGGTAAAATCCTCAAATATGGTTAAATATTGACTTTTTTCTCGTTTTTCATGTAGTTTGATATTACGTAAATATATTCATTTTTACCAATATTTCGATACTATTTCATGTAGTATCACGATATGTGATTTGGCCTTCAAATCTCAGAATTTCGCATAATATTGCATTTTAAGCAAGTTTTCTTGCATTTCGTTTCGTACGAAAAATCATCGAATTTAGCAATCTTTTGACGTTTATTATCCCCTTTTCCTTTATGTGACTTAAACAAAATATCATCGAATTAGGCAATATTTTGCCGTTTTTCCACGTTTTTGTGAATTTTCAATCTATGGGTATTAATTCATATATATACGATAAAAATGATGCAAACACATAATTGATTAGATAATAACTATAAATACTTCATTTTCATTCATCTATTTGTTTCTCGTTAAAATACTGAGTAATATATTGAAAAGGGGAGAAGTTCAGTTTTTATTGCATATATCGACGTTTCAGCCGGAATAGAGCGATTTTCATGTACATCCTCCATCGGTAATATAAACGGATAATCAGGAAGATTTTAGTTAATACTAATGAAAACACATTGATTTTTATCATTTGTATTGGAAGCAACATTGTCATATGTCTTTTCTTGGATCTAAATAATACGAAACCTCGCTCTATGATTTGAAGTTAAAATCCTCAAATATGGTTAAATATTGACTTTTTTCACGTTTTTCATGTAGTTTGATATTACGTAAATATATTCATTTTTACCAATATTTCGATACTATTTCATGTAGTATCACGATATGTGATTTGGCCTTCAAATCTCAGAATTTCGCATAATATTGCATTTAAAGCAAGTTTTCTTGCATTTCGTTTCGTACGAAAAATCATCGAATTTAGCAATCTTTTGACGTTTATTATCCCCTTTTCCTTTATGTGACTTAAACAAAATATCATCGAATTAGGCAATATTTTGCCGTTTTCCACGTTTTTGTGAATTTACAGTCTATGGGTAATAATTCATATATATACGATAAAAATGATGCAAACACATAATTGATTAGATAATAACCTTAAATACTTCATTTTCAATCATCTATTTGTTTCTCGTTAAAATACTGAGTAAGATATTGAAAAGGGGAGAAGTTCGGTTTTTATTGCATATATCGACGTTTCAGCCGGAATAGAGCGATTTTCGTGTACATCTTCCATCGGTAATATAAACGGAAAATCAGGAACATTTTAGTTAATACTAATGAAAACACATTGATTTTTATCATTTGTATTGGAAGCAACATTGTCATATGTCTTTTCTTGGATCTAAATAATACGAAACCTCGCTCTATGATTTGAAGTTAAAATCCTCAAATATGGTTAAATATTGACTTTTTTGACGTTTTTCATGTAGTTTGATATTACGTAAATATATTCATTTTTACCAATATTTCGATACTATTTCATGTAGTATCACGATATGTGATTTGGCCTTCAAATCTCAGAACTTCGCATAATATTGCATTTTAAGCAAGTTTTCTTGCATTTCGTTTCGTACGAAAAATCATCGAATTTAGCAATCTTTTGACGTTTATTATCCCCTTTTCCTTTATGTGACTTAAACAAAATATCATCGAATTAGGCAATATTTTGCCGTTTTCCACGTTTTTGTGAATTTACAGTCTATGGGTAATAATTCATATATATACGATAAAAATGATGCAAACACATAATTGATTAGATAATAACCTTAAATACTTCATTTTCAATCATCTATTTGTTTCTCGTTAAAATACTGAGTAAGATATTGAAAAGGGGAGAAGTTCGGTTTTTATTGCATATATCGACGTTTCAGCCGGATTAGAACGGTTTTACGTGTACATCTTCCCTTCGTAATATAAACGAAAAATCATTAACATTTTAGTTAATTCTAATGAAAACACATTGTTTTTTATCATTTGTATTGGAAACAACATTGTCATATGTCTTTTCTTAGATCTAAATAATACGAAACCTCGCTCTATGATTTGAAGGTAAAATCCTCAAATATGGTAAAATAGTGACTTTTTCATGTTTTTCATGTAGTTTGATACTACGTAAATATATTAATTTTTACCAATATTTCGATTCTATTTCATGTAGTGTCACGATATGTGATTTGGCCTTCAAATCTCAGAATTTCGCATAATATTGCATTTTAAGGAAGTTTTCTTGCATTTTGTTTCGTACGAAAAATCATCGAATTTAGCAATATTTTGACGTTTATCATCCCCTTTTCCTTTATGTGATTTAAACAAAATATCATCGAATTAGGCAATATTTTGCCGTTTTTCCACGTTTTTGTGAATTTTCAATCTATGGGTATTAATTCATATATATACGATAAAAATGATGCAAACACATAATTGATTAGATAATAACTATAAATACTTCATTTTCATTCATCTATTTGTTTCTCGTTAAAATACTGAGTAATATATTGAAAAGGGGAGAAGTTCGGTTTTTATTGCATATATCGACGTTTCAGCCGGAATAGAGCGATTTACATGTACATCCTCCATCGGTAATATAAACGGATAATCAGGAAGATTTTAGTTAATACTAATGAAAACACATTGATTTTTATCATTTGTATTGGAAACAACATTGTCATATGTCTTTTCTTGGATCTAAATAATACGAAACCTCGCTCTATGATTTGAAGTTAAAATCCTCAAATATGGTTAAATATTGACTTTTTTCATGTTTTTCATGTAGTTTGATACTACGTAAATATATTAATTTTTACCAATATTTCGATTCTATTTCATGTAGTGTCACGATATGTGATTTGGCCTTCAAATCTCAGAATTTCGCATAATATTGCATTTTAAGGAAGTTTTCTTGCATTTTGTTTCGTACGAAATATCATCGAATTTAGCAATATTTTGACGTTTATCATCCCCTTTTCCTTTATGTGATTTAAACAAAATATCATCGAATTAGGCAATATTTTGCCGTTTTTCCACGTTTTTGTGAATTTTCAGTCTATGGGTATTAATTATTTATATACGATAAAAATGATGCAAACACATAATTGATTAGATAATAACTATAAATACTTCATTATCATTCATCTATTTGTTTCTCGTTAAAATACTGAGTAAGATATTGAAAAAGGGAGAAGTTCTGTTTTTATTGCATATATCGACGTTTCAGCCGGAATAGAGCGATTTTCGTGTACATCTTCCATGGGTAATACAAACGGAAAATCAGGAACATTTTAGTTAATACTAATGAAAACACATTGATTTATATCATTTGTATTGGAAACAACATTGTCATATGTCTTTTCTTGGATCTAAATAATAGGAAACCTCGCTCTATGATTTGAAGGTAAAATCCTCAAATATGGTTAAATATTGACTTTTTTCACGTTTTTCATGTAGTTTGATATCACGTAAATATATTCATTTTTACCAATATTTCGATACTATTTCATGTAGTATCACGATATGTGATTTGGCCTTCAAATCTCAGAATTTCGCATAATATTGCATTTTAAGCAAGTTTTCTTGCATTTCGTTTCGTACGAAAAATCATCGAATTTAGCAATCTTTTGACGTTTATTATCCCCTTTTCCTTTATGTGAGTTAAACAAAATATCATCGAATTAGGCAATATTTTGCCGTTTTTCCACGTTTTTGTGAATTTTCAATCTATGGGTATTAATTCATATATATACGATAAAAATGATGCAAACACATAATTGATTAGATAATAACTATAAATACTTCATTTTCATTCATCTATTTGTTTCTCGTTAAAATACTGAGTAATATATTGAAAAGGGGAGAAGTTCGGTTTTTATTGCATATATCGACGTTTCAGCCGGAATAGAGCGATTTTCATGTACATCCTCCATCGGTAATATAAACGGATAATCAGGAAGATTTTAGTTAATACTAATGAAAACACATTGATTTTTATCATTTGTATTGGAAACAACATTGTCATATGTCTTTTCTTGGATCTAAATAATACGAAACCTCGCTCTATGATTTGAAGTTAAAATCCTCAAATATGGTTAAATATTGACTTTTTTCATGTTTTTCATGTAGTTTGATACTACGTAAATATATTAATTTTTACCAATATTTCGATTCTATTTCATGTAGTGTCACGATATGTGATTTGGCCTTCAAATCTCAGAATTTCGCATAATATTGCATTTTAAGGAAGTTTTCTTGCATTTTGTTTCGTACGAAATATCATCGAATTTAGCAATATTTTGACGTTTATCATCCCCTTTTCCTTTATGTGATTTAAACAAAATATCATCGAATTAGGCAATATTTTGCCGTTTTTCCACGTTTTTGTGAATTTTCAGTCTATGGGTATTAATTATTTATATACGATAAAAATGATGCAAACACATAATTGATTAGATAATAACTATAAATACTTCATTATCATTCATCTATTTGTTTCTCGTTAAAATACTGAGTAAGATATTGAAAAAGGGAGAAGTTCTGTTTTTATTGCATATATCGACGTTTCAGCCGGAATAGAGCGATTTTCGTGTACATCTTCCATGGGTAATACAAACGGAAAATCAGGAACATTTTAGTTAATACTAATGAAAACACATTGATTTATATCATTTGTATTGGAAACAACATTGTCATATGTCTTTTCTTGGATCTAAATAATAGGAAACCTCGCTCTATGATTTGAAGGTAAAATCCTCAAATATGGTTAAATATTGACTTTTTTCACGTTTTTCATGTAGTTTGATATCACGTAAATATATTCATTTTTACCAATATTTCGATACTATTTCATGTAGTATCACGATATGTGATTTGGCCTTCAAATCTCAGAATTTCGCATAATATTGCATTTTAAGCAAGTTTTCTTGCATTTCGTTTCGAACGAAAAATCATCGAATTTAGCAATCTTTTGACGTTTATTATCCCCTTTTCCTTTATGTGAGTTAAACAAAATATCATCGAATTAGGCAATATTTTGCCGTTTTTCCACGTTTTTGTGAATTTTCAATCTATGGGTATTAATTCATATATATACGATAAAAATGATGCAAACACATAATTGATTAGATAATAACTATAAATACTTCATTTTCATTCATCTATTTGTTTCTCGTTAAAATACTGAGTAATATATTGAAAAGGGGAGAAGTTCGGTTTTTATTGCATATATCGACGTTTCAGCCGGATTAGAACGGTTTTACGTGTACATCTTCCCTTGGTAATATAAACGAAAAATCAGGAACATTTTAGTTAATTCTAATGAAAACACATTGTTTTTTATCATTTGTATTGGAAACAACATTGTCATATGTCTTTTCTTGGATCTAAATAATACGAAACCTCGCTCTATGATTTGAAGTTAAAATCCTCAAATATGGTTAAATATTGACTTTTTTCACGTTTTTCATGTAGTTTGATACTACGTAAATATATTAATTTTTACCAATATTTCGATTCTATTTCATGTAGTGTCACGATATGTGATTTGGCCTTCAAATCTCAGAATTTCGCATAATATTGCATTTTAAGGAAGTTTTCTTGCATTTTGTTTCTTACGAAAAATCATCGAATTTAGCAATATTTTGACGTTTATCATCCCCTTTTCCTTTATGTGATTTAAACAAAATATCATCGAATTAGGCAATATTTTGCCATTTTTCCACGTTTTTGTGAATTTTCAGTCTATGGGTATTAATTCATTTATATACGATAAAAATGATGCAAACACATAATTGATTAGATAATAACTATAAATACTTCATTATCATTCATCTATTTGTTTCTCGTTAAAATACTGAGTAAGATATTGAAAAGGGGAGAAGTTCGGTTTTTATTGCATATATCGACGTTTCAGCCGGAATAGAGCGATTTTCGTGTACATCTTCCATCGGTAATATAAACGGAAAATCAGGAACATTTTAGTTAATACTAATGAAAACACATTGATTTTTATCATTTGTATTGGAAGCAACATTGTCATATGTCTTTTCTTGGATCTAAATAATAAGAAAACTCGCTCTATGATTTGAAGTTAAAATCCTCAAATATGGTTAAATAGTGACTTTTTTCACGTTTTTCATGTAGTTTGATATTACGTAAATATATTCATTTTTACCAATATTTCGATACTATTTCATGTAGTATCACGATATGTGATTTGGCCTTCAAATCTCAGAATTTCGCATAATATTGCATTTTAAGCAAGTTTTCTTGCATTTCGTTTCGTACGAAAAATCATCGAATTTAGCAATCTTTTGACGTTTATTATCCCCTTTTCCTTTATGTGACTTAAACAAAATATCATCGAATTAGGCAATATTTTGCCGTTTTCAACGTTTTTGTGAATTTACAGTCTATGGGTAATAATTCATATATATACGATAAAAATGATGCAAACACATAATTGATTACTGAGTAAGATATTGAAAAGGGGAGAAGTTCGGTTTTTATTGCATATATCGACGTTTCAGCCGGATTAGAACGGTTTTACGTGTACATCTTCCCTTGGTAATATAAACGAAAAATCAGGAACATTTTAGTTAATTCTAATGAAAACACATTGTTTTTTATCATTTGTATTGGAAACAACATTGTCATATGTCTTTTCTTGGATCTAAATAATACGAAACCTCGCTCTATGATTTGAAGTTAAAATCCTCAAATATGGTTAAATATTGACTTTTTTCACGTTTTTCATGTAGTTTGATACTACGTAAATATATTAATTTTTACCAATATTTCGATTCTATTTCATGTAGTGTCACGATATGTGATTTGGCCTTCAAATCTCAGAATTTCGCATAATATTGCATTTTAAGGAAGTTTTCTTGCATTTTGTTTCGTACGAAAAATCATCGAATTTAGCAATATTTTGACGTTTATCATCCCCTTTTCCTTTATGTGATTTAAACAAAATATCATCGAATTAGGCAATATTTTGCCGTTTTTCCACGTTTTTGTGAATTTTCAGTCTATGGGTATTAATTCATTTATATACGATAAAAATGATGCAAACACATAATTGATTAGATAATAACTATAAATACTTCATTATCATTCATCTATTTGTTTCTCGTTAAAATACTGAGTAAGATATTGAAAAGGGGAGAAGTTCGGTTTTTATTGCATATATCGACGTTTCAGCCGGAATAGAGCGATTTTCGTGTACATCTTCCATCGGTAATATAAACGGAAAATCAGGAACATTTTAGTTAATACTAATGAAAACACATTGATTTTTATCATTTGTATTGGAAGCAACATTGTCATATGTCTTTTCTTGGATCTAAATAATACGAAAACTCGCTCTATGATTTGAAGTTAAAATCCTCAAATATAGTTAAATAGTGACTTTTTTCACGTTTTTCATGTAGTTTGATATTACGTAAATATATTCATTTTTACCAATATTTCGATACTATTTCATGTAGTATCACGATATGTGATTTGGCCTTCAAATCTCAGAATTTTGCATAATATTGCATTTTAAGCAAGTTTTCTTGCATTTCGTTTCGTACGAAAAATCATCGAATTTAGCAATCTTTTGACGTTTATTATCCCCTTTTCTTTTATGTGACTTAAACAAAATATCATCGAATTAGGCAATATTTTGCCGTTTTCAACGTTTTTGTGAATTTACAGTCTATGGGTAATAATTCATATATATACGATAAAAATGATGCAAACACATAATTGATTAGATAATAACCTTAAATACTTCATTTTCAATCATCTATTTGTTTCTCGTTAAAATACTGAGTAAGATATTGAAAAGGGGAGAAGTTCGGTTTTTATAGCATATATCGACGTTTCAGCCGGATTAGAACGGTTTTACGTGTACATCTTCCCTTGGTAATATAAACGAAAAATCAGGAACATTTTAGTTAATTCTAATGAAAACACATTGTTTGTTATCATTTGTATTGGAAACAACATTGTCATATGTCTTTTCTTGGATCTAAATAATACGAAACATCGCTCTATGATTTGAAGTTAAAATCCTCAAATATGGTTAAATATTGACTTTTTTCACGTTTTTCATGTAGTTTGATACTACGTAAATATATTCATTTTTACCAATATTTCGATTCTATTTCATGTAGTATCACGATATGTGATTTGGCCTTCAAATCTCAGAATTTCGCATAATATTGCATTTTCAGGAAGTTTTCTTGCATTTTGTTTCGTACGAAAAATCATCGAATTTAGCAATATGTTGACGTTTATCATCCTCTTTTATTTTGTGACTTAAACAAAATATCATCGAATTAGGCAATATTTTGCCGTTTTTCCACGTTTTTGTGAATTTTCAGTCTATGGGTATTAATTCATATATATACGATAAAAATGATGCAAACACATAATTGATTAGATAATAACCTTAAATACTTCATTTTCAATCATCTATTTGTTTCTCGTTAAAATACTGAGTAAGATATTGAAAAGGGGAGAAGTTCGGTTTTTATTGCATATATCGACGTTTCAGCCGGAATAGAGCGATTTTCGTGTACATCTTCCATCGGTAATATAAACGGAAAATCAGGAACATTTTAGTTAATACTAATGAAAACACATTGATTTTTATCATTTGTATTGGAAGCAACATTGTCATATGTCTTTTCTTGGATCTAAATAATACGAAACCTCGCTCTATGATTTGAAGTTAAAATCCTCAAATATGGTTAAATATTGACTTTTTTGACGTTTTTCATGTAGTTTGATATTACGTAAATATATTCATTTTTACCAATATTTCGATACTATTTCATGTAGTATCACGATATGTGATTTGGCCTTCAAATCTCAGAACTTCGCATAATATTGCATTTTAAGCAAGTTTTCTTGCATTTCGTTTCGTACGAAAAATCATCGAATTTAGCAATCTTTTGACGTTTATTATCCCCTTTTCCTTTATGTGACTTAAACAAAATATCATCGAATTAGGCAATATTTTGCCGTTTTCCACGTTTTTGTGAATTTACAGTCTATGGGTAATAATTCATATATATACGATAAAAATGATGCAAACACATAATTGATTAGATAATAACCTTAAATACTTCATTTTCAATCATCTATTTGTTTCTCGTTAAAATACTGAGTAAGATATTGAAAAGGGGAGAAGTTCGGTTTTTATTGCATATATCGACGTTTCAGCCGGATTAGAACGGTTTTACGTGTACATCTTCCCTTCGTAATATAAACGAAAAATCATTAACATTTTAGTTAATTCTAATGAAAACACATTGTTTTTTATCATTTGTATTGGAAACAACATTGTCATATGTCTTTTCTTAGATCTAAATAATACGAAACCTCGCTCTATGATTTGAAGGTAAAATCCTCAAATATGGTAAAATAGTGACTTTTTCATGTTTTTCATGTAGTTTGATACTACGTAAATATATTAATTTTTACCAATATTTCGATTCTATTTCATGTAGTGTCACGATATGTGATTTGGCCTTCAAATCTCAGAATTTCGCATAATATTGCATTTTAAGGAAGTTTTCTTGCATTTTGTTTCGTACGAAAAATCATCGAATTTAGCAATATTTTGACGTTTATCATCCCCTTTTCCTTTATGTGATTTAAACAAAATATCATCGAATTAGGCAATATTTTGCCGTTTTTCCACGTTTTTGTGAATTTTCAGTCTATGGGTAATAATTCATATATATATGCGATAAAAATGATGCAAACACATAATTGATTAGATAATAACTATAAATACTTCATTTTCATTCATCTATTTGTTTCTCGTTAAAATACTGAGCAAGATATTGAAAAGGGGAGAAGTTCGGTTTTTATTGCATATATCGACGTTTCAGCCGGAATAGAGCGATTTTCGTGTACATCTTCCATGGGTAATACAAACGGAAAATCAGGAACATTTTAGTTAATACTAATGAAAACACATTGATTTATATCATTTGTATTGGAAACAACATTGTCATATGTCTTTTCTTGGATCTAAATAATAGGAAACCTCGCTCTATGATTTGAAGGTAAAATCCTCAAATATGGTTAAATATTGACTTTTTTCACGTTTTTCATGTAGTTTGATATCACGTAAATATATTCATTTTTACCAATATTTCGATACTATTTCATGTAGTATCACGATATGTGATTTGGCCTTCAAATCTCAGAATTTCGCATAATATTGCATTTTAAGCAAGTTTTCTTGCAGTTCGTTTCGTACGAAAAATCATCGAATTTAGCAATCTTTTGACGTTTATTATCCCCTTTTCCTTTATGTGAGTTAAACAAAATATCATCGAATTAGGCAATATTTTGCCGTTTTTCCACGTTTTTGTGAATTTTCAATCTATGGGTATTAATTCATATATATACGATAAAAATGATGCAAACACATAATTGATTAGATAATAACTATAAATACTTCATTTTCATTCATCTATTTGTTTCTCGTTAAAATACTGAGTAATATATTGAAAAGGGGAGAAGTTCGGTTTTTATTGCATATATCGACGTTTCAGCCGGAATAGAGCGATTTTCATGTACATCCTCCATCGGTAATATAAACGGATAATCAGGAAGATTTTAGTTAATACTAATGAAAACACATTGATTTTTATCATTTGTATTGGAAACAACATTGTCATATGTCTTTTCTTGGATCTAAATAATACGAAACCTCGCTCTATGATTTGAAGTTAAAATCCTCAAATATGGTTAAATATTGACTTTTTTCATGTTTTTCATGTAGTTTGATACTACGTAAATATATTAATTTTACCAATATTTCGATTCTATTTCATGTAGTGTCACGATATGTGATTTGGCCTTCAAATCTCAGAATTTCGCATAATATTGCATTTTAAGGAAGTTTTCTTGCATTTTGTTTCGTACGAAATATCATCGAATTTAGCAATATTTTGACGTTTATCATCCCCTTTTCCTTTATGTGATTTAAACAAAATATCATCGAATTAGGCAATATTTTGCCGTTTTTCCACGTTTTTGTGAATTTTCAGTCTATGGGTATTAATTATTTATATACGATAAAAATGATGCAAACACATAATTGATTAGATAATAACTATAAATACTTCATTATCATTCATCTATTTGTTTCTCGTTAAAATACTGAGTAAGATATTGAAAAAGGGAGAAGTTCTGTTTTTATTGCATATATCGACGTTTCAGCCGGAATAGAGCGATTTTCGTGTACATCTTCCATGGGTAATACAAACGGAAAATCAGGAACATTTTAGTTAATACTAATGAAAACACATTGATTTATATCATTTGTATTGGAAACAACATTGTCATATGTCTTTTCTTGGATCTAAATAATAGGAAACCTCGCTCTATGATTTGAAGGTAAAATCCTCAAATATGGTTAAATATTGACTTTTTTCACGTTTTTCATGTAGTTTGATATCACGTAAATATATTCATTTTTACCAATATTTCGATACTATTTCATGTAGTATCACGATATGTGATTTGGCCTTCAAATCTCAGAATTTCGCATAATATTGCATTTTAAGCAAGTTTTCTTGCATTTCGTTTCGTACGAAAAATCATCGAATTTAGCAATCTTTTGACGTTTATTATCCCCTTTTCCTTTATGTGAGTTAAACAAAATATCATCGAATTAGGCAATATTTTGCCGTTTTTCCACGTTTTTGTGAATTTTCAATCTATGGGTATTAATTCATATATATACGATAAAAATGATGCAAACACATAATTGATTAGATAATAACTATAAATACTTCATTTTCATTCATCTATTTGTTTCTCGTTAAAATACTGAGTAATATATTGAAAAGGGGAGAAGTTCGGTTTTTATTGCATATATCGACGTTTCAGCCGGAATAGAGCGATTTTCATGTACATCCTCCATCGGTAATATAAACGGATAATCAGGAAGATTTTAGTTAATACTAATGAAAACACATTGATTTTTATCATTTGTATTGGAAACAACATTGTCATATGTCTTTTCTTGGATCTAAATAATACGAAACCTCGCTCTATGATTTGAAGTTAAAATCCTCAAATATGGTTAAATATTGACTTTTTTCATGTTTTTCATGTAGTTTGATACTACGTAAATATATTAATTTTTACCAATATTTCGATTCTATTTCATGTAGTGTCACGATATGTGATTTGGCCTTCAAATCTCAGAATTTCGCATAATATTGCATTTTAAGGAAGTTTTCTTGCATTTTGTTTCGTACGAAATATCATCGAATTTAGCAATATTTTGACGTTTATCATCCCCTTTTCCTTTATGTGATTTAAACAAAATATCATCGAATTAGGCAATATTTTGCCGTTTTTCCACGTTTTTGTGAATTTTCAGTCTATGGGTATTAATTATTTATATACGATAAAAATGATGCAAACACATAATTGATTAGATAATAACTATAAATACTTCATTATCATTCATCTATTTGTTTCTCGTTAAAATACTGAGTAAGATATTGAAAAAGGGAGAAGTTCTGTTTTTATTGCATATATCGACGTTTCAGCCGGAATAGAGCGATTTTCGTGTACATCTTCCATGGGTAATACAAACGGAAAATCAGGAACATTTTAGTTAATACTAATGAAAACACATTGATTTATATCATTTGTATTGGAAACAACATTGTCATATGTCTTTTCTTGGATCTAAATAATAGGAAACCTCGCTCTATGATTTGAAGGTAAAATCCTCAAATATGGTTAAATATTGACTTTTTTCTCGTTTTTCATGTAGTTTGATATTACGTAAATATATTCATTTTTACCAATATTTCGATACTATTTCATGTAGTATCACGATATGTGATTTGGCCTTCAAATCTCAGAATTTCGCATAATATTGCATTTTAAGCAAGTTTTCTTGCATTTCGTTTCGTACGAAAAATCATCGAATTTAGCAATCTTTTGACGTTTATTATCCCCTTTTCCTTTATGTGACTTAAACAAAATATCATCGAATTAGGCAATATTTTGCCGTTTTTCCACGTTTTTGTGAATTTTCAATCTATGGGTATTAATTCATATATATACGATAAAAATGATGCAAACACATAATTGATTAGATAATAACTATAAATACTTCATTTTCATTCATCTATTTGTTTCTCGTTAAAATACTGAGTAATATATTGAAAAGGGGAGAAGTTCGGTTTTTATTGCATATATCGACGTTTCAGCCGGAATAGAGCGATTTTCATGTACATCCTCCATCGGTAATATAAACGGATAATCAGGAAGATTTTAGTTAATACTAATGAAAACACATTGATTTTTATCATTTGTATTGGAAACAACATTGTCATATGTCTTTTCTTGGATCTAAATAATACGAAACCTCGCTCTATGATTTGAAGTTAAAATCCTCAAATATGGTTAAATATTGACTTTTTTCATGTTTTTTATGTAGTTTGATACTACGTAAATATATTAATTTTTACCAATATTTCGATTCTATTTCATGTAGTGTCACGATATGTGATTTGGCCTTCAAATCTCAGAATTTCGCATAATATTGCATTTTAAGCAAGTTTTCTTGCATTTCGTTTCGTACGAAAAATCATCGAATTTAGCAATCTTTTGACGTTTATTATCCCCTTTTCCTTTATGTGACTTAAACAAAATATCATCGAATTAGGCAATATTTTCCCGTTTTCCACGTTTTTGTGAATTTACAGTCTATGGGTAATAATTCATATATATACGATAAAAATGATGCAAACACATAATTGATTAGATAATAACCTTAAATACTTCATTTTCAATCATCTATTTGTTTCTCGTTAAAATACTGAGTAAGATATTGAAAAGGGGAGAAGTTCGGTTTTTATTGCATATATCGACGTTTCAGCCGGATTAGAACGGTTTTACGTGTACATCTTCCCTTGGTAATATAAACGAAAAATCAGGAACATTTTAGTTAATTCTAATGAAAACACATTGTTTTTTATCATTTGTATTGGAAACAACATTGTCATATGTCTTTTCTTGGATCTAAATAATACGAAACCTCGCTCTATGATTTGAAGTTAAAATCCTCAAATATGGTTAAATATTGACTTTTTTCACGTTTTTCATGTAGTTTGATACTACGTAAATATATTAATTTTTACCAATATTTCGATTCTATTTCATGTAGTGTCACGATATGTGATTTGGCCTTCAAATCTCAGAATTTCGCATAATATTGCATTTTAAGGAAGTTTTCTTGCATTTTGTTTCTTACGAAAAATCATCGAATTTAGCAATATTTTGACGTTTATCATCCCCTTTTCCTTTATGTGATTTAAACAAAATATCATCGAATTAGGCAATATTTTGCCATTTTTCCACGTTTTTGTGAATTTTCAGTCTATGGGTATTAATTCATTTATATACGATAAAAATGATGCAAACACATAATTGATTAGATAATAACTATAAATACTTCATTATCATTCATCTATTTGTTTCTCGTTAAAATACTGAGTAAGATATTGAAAAGGGGAGAAGTTCGGTTTTTATTGCATATATCGACGTTTCAGCCGGAATAGAGCGATTTTCGTGTACATCTTCCATCGGTAATATAAACGGAAAATCAGGAACATTTTAGTTAATACTAATGAAAACACATTGATTTTTATCATTTGTATTGGAAGCAACATTGTCATATGTCTTTTCTTGGATCTAAATAATAAGAAAACTCGCTCTATGATTTGAAGTTAAAATCCTCAAATATGGTTAAATAGTGACTTTTTTCACGTTTTTCATGTAGTTTGATATTACGTAAATATATTCATTTTTACCAATATTTCGATACTATTTCATGTAGTATCACGATATGTGATTTGGCCTTCAAATCTCAGAATTTCGCATAATATTGCATTTTAAGCAAGTTTTCTTGCATTTCGTTTCGTACGAAAAATCATCGAATTTAGCAATCTTTTGACGTTTATTATCCCCTTTTCCTTTATGTGACTTAAACAAAATATCATCGAATTAGGCAATATTTTGCCGTTTTCAACGTTTTTGTGAATTTACAGTCTATGGGTAATAATTCATATATATACGATAAAAATGATGCAAACACATAATTGATTACTGAGTAAGATATTGAAAAGGGGAGAAGTTCGGTTTTTATTGCATATATCGACGTTTCAGCCGGATTAGAACGGTTTTACGTGTACATCTTCCCTTGGTAATATAAACGAAAAATCAGGAACATTTTAGTTAATTCTAATGAAAACACATTGTTTTTTATCATTTGTATTGGAAACAACATTGTCATATGTCTTTTCTTGGATCTAAATAATACGAAACCTCGCTCTATGATTTGAAGTTAAAATCCTCAAATATGGTTAAATATTGACTTTTTTCACGTTTTTCATGTAGTTTGATACTACGTAAATATATTAATTTTTTCCAATATTTCGATTCTATTTCATGTAGTGTCACGATATGTGATTTGGCCTTCAAATCTCAGAATTTCGCATAATATTGCATTTTAAGGAAGTTTTCTTGCATTTTGTTTCGTACGAAAAATCATCGAATTTAGCAATATTTTGACGTTTATCATCCCCTTTTCCTTTATGTGATTTAAACAAAATATCATCGAATTAGGCAATATTTTGCCGTTTTTCCACGTTTTTGTGAATTTTCAGTCTATGGGTATTAATTCATTTATATACGATAAAAATGATGCAAACACATAATTGATTAGATAATAACTATAAATACTTCATTATCATTCATCTATTTGTTTCTCGTTAAAATACTGAGTAAGATATTGAAAAGGGGAGAAGTTCGGTTTTTATTGCATATATCGACGTTTCAGCCGGAATAGAGCGATTTTCGTGTACATCTTCCATCGGTAATATAAACGGAAAATCAGGAACATTTTAGTTAATACTAATGAAAACACATTGATTTTTATCATTTGTATTGGAAGCAACATTGTCATATGTCTTTTCTTGGATCTAAATAATACGAAAACTCGCTCTATGATTTGAAGTTAAAATCCTCAAATATAGTTAAATAGTGACTTTTTTCACGTTTTTCATGTAGTTTGATATTACGTAAATATATTCATTTTTACCAATATTTCGATACTATTTCATGTAGTATCACGATATGTGATTTGGCCTTCAAATCTCAGAATTTCGCATAATATTGCATTTTAAGCAAGTTTTCTTGCATTTCGTTTCGTACGAAAAATCATCGAATTTAGCAATCTTTTGACGTTTATTATCCCCTTTTCTTTTATGTGACTTAAACAAAATATCATCGAATTAGGCAATATTTTGCCGTTTTCAACGTTTTTGTGAATTTACAGTCTATGGGTAATAATTCATATATATACGATAAAAATGATGCAAACACATAATTGATTAGATAATAACCTTAAATACTTCATTTTCAATCATCTATTTGTTTCTCGTTAAAATACTGAGTAAGATATTGAAAAGGGAAGAAGTTCGGTTTTTATAGCATATATCGACGTTTCAGCCGGATTAGAACGGTTTTACGTGTACATCTTCCCTTGGTAATATAAACGAAAAATCAGGAACATTTTAGTTAATTCTAATGAAAACACATTGTTTGTTATCATTTGTATTGGAAACAACATTGTCATATGTCTTTTCTTGGATCTAAATAATACGAAACATCGCTCTATGATTTGAAGTTAAAATCCTCAAATATGGTTAAATATTGACTTTTTTCACGTTTTTCATGTAGTTTGATACTACGTAAATATATTCATTTTTACCAATATTTCGATTCTATTTCATGTAGTATCACGATATGTGATTTGGCCTTCAAATCTCAGAATTTCGCATAATATTGCATTTTCAGGAAGTTTTCTTGCATTTTGTTTCGTACGAAAAATCATCGAATTTAGCAATATGTTGACGTTTATCATCCTCTTTTATTTTGTGACTTAAACAAAATATCATCGAATTAGGCAATATTTTGCCGTTTTTCCG
>NC_091170.1:47827368-47897811 GCF_040958095.1 Procambarus clarkii | reverse complement strand
GCGAAATTCTGAGATTTGAAGGCGAAATCACATATCGTGATACTACATGAAATAGAATCGAAATATTGGTAAAAATGAATATATTTACGTAATATCAAACTACATGAAAAACGTGAAAAAAGTCACTATTTTACCATATTTGAGGAATTTTACCTTCAAATCATAGAGCGAGGTTTCGTATTATTTAGATCCAAGAAAAGACATATGACAATGTTGTTTCCAATACAAATGATAAAAAAACAATGTGTTTTCATAAGAATTAACTTAAATGTTCCTGATTTTTCGTTTATATTACCAAGGGAAGATGTACACGTAAAACCGTTCTAATCCGGCTGAAACGTCGATATATGCAATAAAAACCGAACTTCTCCCCTTTTCAATATCTTACTCAGTATTTTAACGAGAAACAAACAGATGATTGAAAATGAAGTATTTAAGGTTATTATCTAGTCAATTATGTGTTTGCATCATTTTTATCGTATATATATGAATTATTACCCATAGACTGTAAATTCACAAAAACGTGGAAAACGGCAAAATATTGCCTAATTCGATGATATTTTGTTTAAGTCACATAAAGGAAAAGGGGATGATAAACGTCAAAATATTGCTAAATTCGATGATTTTTCGTACGAAACAAAATGCAAGAAAACTTGCTTAAAATGCAATATTATGCGAAATTCTGAGATTTGAAGGCCAAATCATATATCGTGATACTACATGAAATAGTATCGAAATATTGGTAAAAATGAATATATTTACGTAATATCAAACTACATGAAAAACGTGAAAAAAGTCACTATTTTACCATATTTGAGGATTTTACCTTCAAATCATAGAGCGAGGTATCGTATTATTTAGATCCAAGAAAAGACATATGACAATGTTGTTTCCAATACAAATGATAAAAATCAATGTGTTTTCATTAGTATTAACTAAAATGTTCCTGATTTTCCGTTTATATTACCGATGGAAGATGTACACGAAAATCGCTTTATTCCGGCTGAAACGTCGATATATGCAATAAAAACCGAACTTCTCCCCTTTTCAATATATTACTCAGTATTTTAACGAGAAACAAATAGATGAATTGAAAATGAAGTATTTATAGTTATTATCTAATCAAGTATGTGTTTGCATCATTTTTATCGTATATATATGAATTAATACCCTTAGACTGAACATTCACAAAAACGTGGAAAAACGGCAAAATATTGCCTAATTCGATGATATTTTGTTTAAGTCACATAAAGGAAAAGGGGATGATAAACGTCAAAATATTGCTAAATTCGATGATTTTTCGTACGAAACAAAATGCAAGAAAACTTGCTTAAAATGCAATATTATGCGAAATTCTGAGATTTGAAGGCCAAATCATATATCGTGATACTACATGAAATAGTATCGAAATATTGGTAAAAATGAATATATTTACGTAATATCAAACTACATGAAAAACGTGAAAAAAGTCAATATTTAACCATATTTGAGGATTTTAACTTCAAATCATAGAGCGAAGTTTCGTATTATTTAAATCCAAGAAAAGACATATGACAATGTTGTTTCCAATACAAATGATAAAAATCAATGTGTTTTCATTAGTATTAACTAAAATGTTCCTGATTTTCCGTTTATATTACCGATGGAAGATGTACACGAAAATCGCTTTATTCCGGCTGAAACGTCGATATATGCAATAAAAACCGAACTTCTCCCCTTTTCAATATATTACTCAGTATTTTAACGAGAAACAAATAGATGAATGAAAATGAAGTATTTATAGTTATTATCTAATCAATTATGTGTTTGCATCATTTTTATCGTATATATATGAATTAATACCCTTAGACTGAACATTCACAAAAACGTGGAAAAACGGCAAAATATTGCCTAATTCGATAATATTTTGTTTAAGTCACATAAAGGAAAAGGGGATGATAAACGTCAAAATATTGCTAAATTCGATGATTTTTCGTACGAAACAAAATGCAAGAAAACTTCCTTAAAATGCAATATTATGCGAAATTCTGAGATTTGAAGGCCAAATCACATATCGTGATACTACATGAAATATAATCGAAATATTGGTAAAAATGAATATATTTACGTAGTATCAAACTACATGAAAAACGTGAAAAAAGTCAATATTTAACCATATTTGAGGATTTTAACTTCAAATCATAGAGCGAGGTTTCGTATTATTTAGATCCAAGAAAAGACATATGACAATGTTGTTTCCAATACAAATGATAAAAATCAATGTGTTTTCATTAGTATTAACTAAAATGTTCCTGATTTTCCGTTTATATTACCGATGGAAGATGTACACGAAAATCGCTCTATTCCGGCTGAAACGTCGATATATGCAATAAAAACCGAACTTCTCCCCTTTTCAATATATTACTCAGTATTTTAACGAGAAACAAATAGATGAATGAAAATGAAGTATTTATAGTTATTATCTAATCAATTATGTGTTTGCATCATTTTTATCGTATATATATGAATTAATACCCTTAGACTGAACATTCACAAAAACGTGGAAAAACGGCAAAATATTGCCTAATTCGATAATATTTTGTTTAAGTCACATAAAGGAAAAGGGGATGATAAACGTCAAAATATTGCTAAATTCGATGATTTTTCGTACGAAACAAAATGCAAGAAAACTTGCTTAAAATGCAATATTATGCGAAATTCTGAGATTTGAAGGCCAAATCATATATCGTGATACTACATGAAATAGTATCGAAATATTGGTAAAAATGAATATATTTACGTAATATCAAACTACATGAAAAACGTGAAAAAAGTCAATATTTAACCATATTTGAGGATTTTAACTTCAAATCATAGAGCGAAGTTTCGTATTATTTAAATCCAAGAAAAGACATATGACAATGTTGTTTCCAATACAAATGATAAAAATCAATGTGTTTTCATTAGTATTAACTAAAATGTTCCTGATTTTCCGTTTGTATTACCGATGGAAGATGTACACGAAAATCGCTCTATTCCGTCTGAAACGTCGATATATGCAATAAAAACAGGACTTCTCCCCTTTTCAATATCTTACTCAGTATTTTAACGAGAAACAAATAGATGATTGAAAATGAAGTATTTAAGGTTATTATCTAATCAATTATGTGTTTGCATCATTTTAATCGTATATATATGAATTAATACCCATAGACTGAAAATTCACAAAAACGTGGAAAAACGGCAAAATATTGCCTAATTCGATGATATTTTGTTTAACTCACATAAAGGAAAAGGGGATGATAAACGTCAAAATATTACTAAATTCGATGATTTTTCGTACGAAAAAAAATGCAAGAAAACTTCCTTAAAATGCAATATTATGCGAAATTCTGAGATTTGAAGGCGAAATCACATATCGTGATACTACATGAAATAGAATCGAAATATTGGTAAAAATGAATATATTTACGTAATATCAAACTACATGAAAAACGTGAAAAAAGTCACTATTTTACCATATTTGAGGATTTTACCTTCAAATCATAGAGCGAGGTTTCGTATTATTTAGATCCAAGAAAAGACATATGACAATGTTGTTTCCAATACAAATGATAAAAAAACAATGTGTTTTCATAAGAATTAACTTAAATGTTCCTGATTTTTCGTTTATATTACCAAGGGAAGATGTACACGTAAAACCGTTCTAATCCGGCTGAAACGTCGATATATGCAATAAAAACCGAACTTCTCCCCTTTTCAATATCTTACTCAGTATTTTAACGAGAAACAAACAGATGATTGAAAATGAAGTATTTAAGGTTATTATCTAGTCAATTATGTGTTTGCATCATTTTTATCGTATATATATGAATTATTACCCATAGACTGTAAATTCACAAAAACGTGGAAAACGGCAAAATATTGCCTAATTCGATGATATTTTGTTTAAGTCACATAAAGGAAAAGGGGATGATAAACGTCAAAATATTGCTAAATTCGATGATTTTTCGTACGAAACAAAATGCAAGAAAACTTGCTTAAAATGCAATATTATGCGAAATTCTGAGATTTGAAGGCCAAATCATATATCGTGATACTACATGAAATAGTATCGAAATATTGGTAAAAATGAATATATTTACGTAATATCAAACTACATGAAAAACGTGAAAAAAGTCACTATTTTACCATATTTGAGGATTTTACCTTCAAATCATAGAGCGAGGTATCGTATTATTTAGATCCAAGAAAAGACATATGACAATGTTGTTTCCAATACAAATGATAAAAATCAATGTGTTTTCATTAGTATTAACTAAAATGTTCCTGATTTTCCGTTTATATTACCGATGGAAGATGTACACGAAAATCGCTTTATTCCGGCTGAAACGTCGATATATGCAATAAAAACCGAACTTCTCCCCTTTTCAATATATTACTCAGTATTTTAACGAGAAACAAATAGATGAATGAAAATGAAGTATTTATAGTTATTATCTAATCAATTATGTGTTTGCATCATTTTTATCGTATATATATGAATTAATACCCTTAGACTGAACATTCACAAAAACGTGGAAAAATGGCAAAATATTGCCTAATTCGATAATATTTTGTTTAAGTCACATAAAGGAAAAGGGGATGATAAACGTCAAAATATTGCTAAATTCGATGATTTTTCGTACGAAACAAAATGCAAGAAAACTTGCTTAAAATGCAATATTATGCGAAATTCTGAGATTTGAAGGCCAAATCATATATCGTGATACTACATGAAATAGTATCGAAATATTGGTAAAAATGAATATATTTACGTAATATCAAACTACATGAAAAACGTGAAAAAAGTCAATATTTAACCATATTTGAGGATTTTAACTTCAAATCATAGAGCGAAGTTTCGTATTATTTAAATCCAAGAAAAGACATATGACAATGTTGTTTCCAATACAAATGATAAAAATCAATGTGTTTTCATTAGTATTAACTAAAATGTTCCTGATTTTCCGTTTGTATTACCGATGGAAGATGTACACGAAAATCGCTCTATTCCGTCTGAAACGTCGATATATGCAATAAAAACAGGACTTCTCCCCTTTTCAATATCTTACTCAGTATTTTAACGAGAAACAAATAGATGATTGAAAATGAAGTATTTAAGGTTATTATCTAATCAATTATGTGTTTGCATCATTTTAATCGTATATATATGAATTAATACCCATAGACTGAAAATTCACAAAAACGTGGAAAAACGGCAAAATATTGCCTAATTCGATGATATTTTGTTTAACTCACATAAAGGAAAAGGGGATGATAAACGTCAAAATATTACTAAATTCGATGATTTTTCGTACGAAAAAAAATGCAAGAAAACTTCCTTAAAATGCAATATTATGCGAAATTCTGAGATTTGAAGGCGAAATCACATATCGTGATACTACATGAAATAGAATCGAAATATTGGTAAAAATGAATATATTTACGTAATATCAAACTACATGAAAAACGTGAAAAAAGTCACTATTTTACCATATTTGAGGATTTTACCTTCAAATCATAGAGCGAGGTTTCGTATTATTTAGATCCAAGAAAAGACATATGACAATGTTGTTTCCAATACAAATGATAAAAAAACAATGTGTTTTCATAAGAATTAACTAAAATGTTCCTGATTTTTCGTTTATATTACCAAGGGAAGATGTACACGTAAAACCGTTCTAATCCGGCTGAAACGTCGATATATGCAATAAAAACCGAACTTCTCCCCTTTTCAATATCTTACTCAGTATTTTAACGAGAAACAAACAGATGATTGAAAATGAAGTATTTAAGGTTATTATCTAGTCAATTATGTGTTTGCATCATTTTTATCGTATATATATGAATTATTACCCATAGACTGTAAATTCACAAAAACGTGGAAAACGGCAAAATATTGCCTAATTCGATGATATTTTGTTTAAGTCACATAAAGGAAAAGGGGATGATAAACGTCAAAATATTGCTAAATTCGATGATTTTTCGTACGAAACAAAATGCAAGAAAACTTGCTTAAAATGCAATATTATGCGAAATTCTGAGATTTGAAGGCCAAATCATATATCGTGATACTACATGAAATAGTATCGAAATATTGGTAAAAATGAATATATTTACGTAATATCAAACTACATGAAAAACGTGAAAAAAGTCACTATTTTACCATGTTTGATGATTTTACCTTCAAATCATAGAGCGAGGTTTCGTATTATTTAGATCCAAGAAAAGACATATGACAATGTTGTTTCCAATACAAATGATAAAAATCAATGTGTTTTCATTAGTATTAACTAAAATGTTCCTGATTTTCCATTTATATTACCGATGGAAGATGTACACGAAAATCGCTCTATTCCGGCTGAAACGTCGATATATGCAATAAAAACCGAACTTCTCCCCTTTTCAATATATTACTCAGTATTTTAACGAGAAACAAATAGATGAATGAAAATGAAGTATTAATAGTTATTATCTAATCAATTATGTGTTTGCATCATTTTAATCGTATATATATGAATTAATACCCATAGACTGAAAATTCACAAAAACGTGGAAAAACGGCAAAATATTGCCTAATTCGATGATATTTTGTTTAACTCACATAAAGGAAAAGGGGATGATAAACGTCAAAATATTGCTAAATTCGATGATTTTTCGTACGAAAAAAAATGCAAGAAAACTTCCTTAAAATGCAATATTATGCGAAATTCTGAGATTTGAAGACGAAATCACATATCGTTGTAACGGGGGGTGGGGGAAATAGCTCTATCTTGTCCATTATTCCACCCCCCAGTTAACTAACGAGGCCGGGGGAAACAGCTCTCTCTAGTCCGTTATCCCGTCCTCAGTTAGCTAACTATTCTAGAGCACTCCCAGAGATCCTAAGGCAACCTCTCTCGTTCAACACCTTGTAACCTAGGTATTTGACTACCTAGGTGCTAAGACTACAAGGAGCCGTAACTGGATCAGCTACCCGAAACTCTAGAGAACTCTAGAATACAGAATCATTGCCACAAACGTATACGAGAAAACGAAAGGAAAGAATTGAATAGTGAAGTAATTAGTGAGGGTTTGGGGTGAGAGGGAGAGAGGTGGGAGGAGCGAGGAGGGTCATTAGTTGAAAGTGAGAGTTTAGAGAGGGGGTGGAGGGAGAGGTGTAGATAGGTAGAAGTAGAAGAGTAGATAGTAGAAGTAGAAGAGTAGATAGAAGACGAAATGCTGCCACCATCCATTCATGATCATTACATACAAGACAAGGAATGGAACTTGCCTGTATCACAAAATTCTCAAAGGATGTTATCATGAGTTCATTATTAGTATGTTCCCTCTGTACCATGTATCAACTCCAAACATGTACTCATTTATATCATGAACCCAGTAACCACAGAGGCTTTCTCAAATCCTCAACTCAAAGCTCTAGGGAACAAAGTTAAAAACAATTTAAATAATAAATTCATAATTATATTTCACATGAAGTATCATAATTTAGCAATTCAATTAAAATGTTCCAGTTTAATATGCAAAGTGAGTCATCATCCAAGAATACGAGAACCCTACAACTTGACTGCCCCTGATCATCACACAACATATGTAAACACGACCAAGTCACCTAAATGTTCACTCACCGAGGACTGAGTCTAAGTTGAATAGAGAGGGGGGGGGGTCTGCAATTTTCAGGCAGCGTCACCCCCCGTCTGGTGACGGCCTATCTCGACGGCTGGCCTCTGCTCTGCTCCGCTGGCCGGTCTCCTATTGCTTTCTGCTCGATAGCTCTCCGAGTTTATATTGGGGAACCTAGTAGCTAACTCCGCCCACAAGTAGATAGCCTCCGGCACTACCAAGCCACTCCTTAAACGTCGGCATGTATGAAGGCTACCCGGCTCCAATTATACGCTTAGCGGAAGCAAGGTGAAATTATCATGATCTGACCTCAGGTCACTTGGGGTCATTAACGGTTAGAGGTGTGAGATCTCAGGCAGACAACTGGCGCCTCTCAGATCCTTGTCTGTGACTCGTGTACTCTATATATATTTTAAATAAACTAACTCAAACACTTTTACAGTGTTACATCTCCCCTTCTCCCCGAAAATAAAGTTTTTGCAACACTGCTAAAGCAAGCTAGCTGTGTGCGACAACTTTATTAACGAAAAGAATACATCCTAGCTAAACAAATATACATCATCCTACTCTAAAAAATGAAATATGTAGACAGACGTCCATTGTCTCTGGCTGGGCGACGTCACTGCTTGGTCTTGTAGATAATCCTGTACCACATTTCTTCAACACAACTGCCTCCGTCGCTTCTCCGTCGTTAACGCACAACAACACTTGGTCAACCCGAAAGCCGTTACTACTTGAACTGCGCACAGGACCGTGGAATTCGGTTGTCCCAGCTGATCTGTAATTGGCCCTACGTCAGTCACCATGAGAGACGTATATTGGGGTTCTTCACAGCTATAGGGACTACAAGTTTCGAGACCTTCATATAGTTGCCAACAGTAGAAATCCCATCCTACTCTTCTTCCTCCCTGTTGCTCCAGCACGCCTCCTTCAGAGAGCTACTTCTGACAGCCACATCAAGTCCGCATGACACAGGAAGAATCACTCAACAGAGCAACATGCTTGTAGGAGGGGCGGCCAGTTAAGGCAAACGATCCTGTCTTGCAATTATGCTCCATGCAATGATGCTGACACCAGCAAGGGACACTAGGTATCATGTCTCACTCAGCTTGTCTTATCTTCTCTTCCTTCTTCTCTCTATTTATTCTCTCTATTTATTCTCTCTTCTTTCTTCTTTCTTCTTTCTTCTTTCTTCTTTCTTCTCTCTTCTTTCTTCTCTCTTCCTCCTCCCATGGGTCTTAGACAAGCGACCTGGGGTCCATTGGGGGTCTGTCCGTCCTGGGGTCCATCCTGGGTAGACCGATGTTGGTGGGACAGACTGGAGTCGTTGTTGCTCCTCTTCCATCTTTACTGGGTCGTCTGGGGTCGTCTGCAGAACGACCTGGGGTCCACTGGGGGTCCGTAAGTCTTGGGGTCCACTGGGTAGACCAATGTTGACCGACCGAGAGGGCTGCATCTTGGGGTCCCCTGGGGTGGTGGTGGTGGTGGAGCCATGACCTCCAGGTAGTGGGCTGGTCGTCGAGGTGGTGATAAACGCCCGTGAGTGTGGTACACAGCAGCCGTCTCCCTCTTCTGTATGTGCGTCTCTCCTCTCTTCTGGCTCCCACCTGTGGATGAACAGAAAGGCGACAATACCCGTGTTCCATGCTGTTGTGTGACCCTGTAGTTTGTATAGGGTTACACAGTTATATCATAACGCTCTCCTCCTGGCAACAACTACACTTAAATTTTAATAATCCAATTAACTCTGAATGATATTGACTTGGTGGAACATAAAACAGTAACAGAGGAAAGTTTAGAGAAGAGAGAATAAGGTCATCACTATTTTTAACTTGTCACACAAAAAAAAAATCAACACTAATAGACAAAACACTAGCCTAAACTTAACTGTACCGTTCCTAATCTTAAGTACTTAATTAACCGTTACTCCCACCCTTAACCTACAGCCACCTACGTGACCCAGAGTGTTTCCCTAGCTTCTCCGCCGTTCAACAACTCAAAACTTTTGCCACCCCTGTGACCAGACTATCTAACGTCGAGCGTCCCCAACGTGAAGTCTACTGACATACTAAGCCTCCCCCTAGTATGCTGTACAATACCAGTACACCTCGGGTTATTGCGTTCAAATGGAGTAAAACAGTCGATCGCAATAATCTGAGCAGAACCACTCCTTAAAAACTACACCTGCCACTCCCCACTGACCTGGAGACCAGCGGTGGCTGGGTGTCCCCGTGGGACATGCGAGGTCACCTGTCACACTCAGCTGACCTGCACTACCAACACCGCTAAGTTCCCAAATCGCCAAATCTTATTACTAACATAAATCACTACACACGCAAGTTCTGGTGAACATTCCCTGAATACCACAAAACTCACAAAATCACTAAACACAACACCAGAGAATCACCATCTCCTAACCTGAAAACTCGCAAAATCGCGAATAATAAACACCTGTCAAGATCTCCCTGATAGCGCCTGAGCGGCAAAAAGACACGTGGGACTGAACAATGTTAAAAGAACACCAACTACCTACAACATTGTTCAACACCGCTGCCAACATTGTAACGGGGGGTGGGGGGAAATAGCTCTATCTTGTCCATTATTCCACCCCCCAGTTAACTAACGAGGCCGGGGGAAACAGCTCTCTCTAGTCCGTTATCCCGTCCTCAGTTAGCTAACTATTCTAGAGCACTCCCAGAGATCCTAAGGCAACCTCTCTCGTTCAACACCTTGTAACCTAGGTATTTGACTACCTAGGTGCTAAGACTACAAGGAGCCGTAACTGGATCAGCTACCCGAAACTCTAGAGAACTCTAGAATACAGAATCATTGCCACAAACGTATACGAGAAAACGAAAGGAAAGAATTGAATAGTGAAGTAATTAGTGAGGGTTTGGGGTGAGAGGGAGAGAGGTGGGAGGAGCGAGGAGGGTCATTAGTTGAAAGTGAGAGTTTAGAGAGGGGGTGGAGGGAGAGGTGTAGATAGGTAGAAGTAGAAGAGTAGATAGTAGAAGTAGAAGAGTAGATAGAAGACGAAATGCTGCCACCATCCATTCATGATCATTACATACAAGACAAGGAATGGAACTTGCCTGTATCACAAAATTCTCAAAGGATGTTATCATGAGTTCATTATTAGTATGTTCCCTCTGTACCATGTATCAACTCCAAACATGTACTCATTTATATCATGAACCCAGTAACCACAGAGGCTTTCTCAAATCCTCAACTCAAAGCTCTAGGGAACAAAGTTAAAAACAATTTAAATAATAAATTCATAATTATATTTCACATGAAGTATCATAATTTAGCAATTCAATTAAAATGTTCCAGTTTAATATGCAAAGTGAGTCATCATCCAAGAATACGAGAACCCTACAACTTGACTGCCCCTGATCATCACACAACATATGTAAACACGACCAAGTCACCTAAATGTTCACTCACCGAGGACTGAGTCTAAGTTGAATAGAGAGGGGGGGGGTCTGCAATTTTCAGGCAGCGTCACCCCCCGTCTGGTGACGGCCTATCTCGACGGCTGGCCTCTGCTCTGCTCCGCTGGCCGGTCTCCTATTGCTTTCTGCTCGATAGCTCTCCGAGTTTATATTGGGGAACCTAGTAGCTAACTCCGCCCACAAGTAGATAGCCTCCGGCACTACCAAGCCACTCCTTAAACGTCGGCATGTATGAAGGCTACCCGGCTCCAATTATACGCTTAGCGGAAGCAAGGTGAAATTATCATGATCTGACCTCAGGTCACTTGGGGTCATTAACGGTTAGAGGTGTGAGATCTCAGGCAGACAACTGGCGCCTCTCAGATCCTTGTCTGTGACTCGTGTACTCTATATATATTTTAAATAAACTAACTCAAACACTTTTACAGTGTTACATCGTGATACTACATGAAATAGAATCGAAATATTGGTAAAAATGAATCTATTTACGTAATATCAAACTACATGAAAAACGTGAAAAAAGTCACTATTTTACCATATTTGAGGATTTTACCTTCAAATCATAGAGCGAGGTTTCGTATTATTTAGATCCAAGAAAAGACATATGACAATGTTGTTTCCAATACAAATGATAAAAAAACAATGTGTTTTCATTAGAATTAACTAAAATGTTCCTGATTTTTCGTTTATATTACCAAGGGAAGATGTACACGTAAAACCGTTCTAATCCGGCTGAAACGTCGATATATGCAATAAAAACCGAACTTCTCCCCTTTTCAATATCTTACTCAGTATTTTAACGAGAAACAAACAGATGATTGAAAATGAAGTATTTAAGGTTATTATCTAGTCAATTATGTGTTTGCATCATTTTTATCGTATATATATGAATTATTACCCATAGACTGTAAATTCACAAAAACGTGGAAAACGGCAAAATATTGCCTAATTCGATGATATTTTGTTTAAGTCACATAAAGGAAAAGGGGATAATAAACGTCAAAAGATTGCTAAATTCGATGATTTTTCGTACGAAACGAAATGCAAGAAAACTTGCTTGAAATGCAATATTATGCGAAATTCTGAGATTTGAAGGCCAAATCACATATCGTGATACTACATGAAATAGTATCGAAATATTGGTAAAAATGAATATATTTTCGTAATATCAAACTACATGAAAAACGTGAAAAAAGTCAATATTTAACCATATTTGAGGATTTTAACTTCAAATCATAGAGCGAGGTTTCGTATTATTTAGATCCAAGAAAAGACATATGACAATGTTGCTTCCAATATAAATGATAAAAAACAATGTGTTTTCAATAGAATTAACTAAAATGTTCCTGATTTTTCGTTTATATTACCAAGGGAAGATGTACACGTAAAACCGTTCTAATCCGGCTGAAACGTCGATATATGCAATAAAAACCGAACTTCTCCCCTTTTCAATATCTTACTCAGTATTTTAACGAGAAACAAATAGATGATTGAAAATGAAGTATTTAAGGTTATTATCTAATCAATTATGTGTTTGCATCATTTTTATCGTATATATATGAATTAATACCCATAGACTGAAAATTCACAAAAACGTGGAAAACGGCAAAATATTGCCTAATTCGATGATTTTTCGTACGAAACAAAATGCAAGAAAACTTCCTTAAAATGCAATATTATGCGAAATTCTGAGATTTGAAGGCGAAATCACATATCGTGATACTACATGAAATAGAATCGAAATATTGGTAAAAATGAATATATTTACGTAGTATCAAACTACATGAAAAACGTGAAAAAAGTCACTATTTTACCATATTTGAGGATTTTACCTTCAAATCATAGAGCGAGGTTTCGTATTATTTAGATCCAAGAAAAGACATATGACAATGTTGTTTCCAATACAAATGATAAAAAAACAATGTGTTTTCATTAGAATTAACTAAAATGTTCCTGATTTTTCGTTTATATTACCAAGGGAAGATGTACACGTAAAACCGTTCTAATCCGGCTGAAACGTCGATATATGCAATAAAAACCGAACTTCTCCCCTTTTCAATATCTTACTCAGTATTTTAACGAGAAACAAATAGATGAATGAAAATGAAGTATTTAAGGTTATTATCTAATCAATTATGTGTTTGCATCATTTTTATCGTATATATATGAATTATTACCCATAGACTGTAAATTCACAAAAACGTGGAAAACGGCAAAATATTGCCTAATTCGATGATATTTTGTTTAAGTCACATAAAGGAAAAGGGGATAATAAACGTCAAAAGATTGCTAAATTCGATGATTTTTCGTGCGAAACGAAATGCAAGAAAACTTGTTTGAAATGCAATATTATGCGAAATTCTGAGATTTGAAGGCCAAATCACATATCGTGATACTACATGAAATAGTATCGAAATATCGGTAAAAATGAATATATTTACGTAATATCAAACTACATGAAAAACGTGAAAAAAGTCAATATTTAACCATATTTGAGGATTTTAACTTCAAATCATAGAGCGAGGTTTCGTATTATTTAGATCCAAGAAAAGACATATGACAATGTTGTTTCCAATATAAATGATAAAAAACAATGTGTTTTCATTAGAATTAACTAAAATGTTCCTGATTTTTCGTTTATATTACCAAGGGAAGATGTACACGTAAAACCGTTCTAATCCGGCTGAAACGTCGATATATGCAATAAAAACCGAACTTCTCCCCTTTTCAATATCTTACTCAGTATTTTAACGAGAAACAAATAGATGAATGAAAATGAAGTATTTATAGTTATTATCTAATCAATTATGTGTTTGAATAATTTATATCGTATATATATGAATTAATACCCATAGACTGAAAATTCACAAAAACGTGGAAAAACGGCAAAATATTGCCTAATTCGATGATATTTTGTTTAAATCACATAAAGGAAAAGGGGATGATAAACGTCAAAATATTGCTAAATTCGATGATTTTTCGTACGAAACAAAATGCAAGAAAACTTCCTTAAAATGCAATATTATGCGAAATTCTGAGATTTGAAGGCCAAATCACATATCGTGATACTACATGAAATAGAATCGAAATATTGGTAAAAATGAATATATTTACGTAGTATCAAACTACATTAAAAACGTGAAAAAAGTCAATATTTAACCATATTTGAGGATTTTAACTTCAAATCATAGAGCGAGGTTTCGTATTATTTAGATCCAAGAAAAGACATATGACAATGTTGTTTCCAATACAAATGATAAAAATCAATGTGTTTTCATTAGTATTAACTAAAATGTTCCTGATTTTCCGTTTATATTACCGATGGAAGATGTACACGAAAATCGCTCTATTCCGGCTGAAACGTCGATATATGCAATAAAAACCGAACTTCTCCCCTTTTCAATATATTACTCAGTATTTTAACGAGAAACAAATAGATGAATGAAAATGAAGTATTTATAGTTATTATCTAATCAGTTATGTGTTTGCATCATTTTTATCGTATATATATGAATTAATACCCTTAGACTGAACATTCACAAAAACGTGGAAAAACGGCAAAATATTGCCTAATTCGATAATATTTTGTTTAAGTCACATAAAGGAAAAGGGGATGATAAACGTCAAAATATTGCTAAATTCGATGATTTTTCGTACGAAACAAAATGCAAGAAAACTTCCTTAAAATGCAATATTATGCGAAATTCTGAGATTTGAAGGCGAAATCACATATCGTGATACTACATGAAATAGAATCGAAATATTGGTAAAAATGAATATATTTACGTAGTATCAAACTACATGAAAAACGTGAAAAAAGTCAATATTTTACCATATTTGAGGATTTTACCTTCAAATCATAGAGCGAGGTTTCGTATTATTTAGATCCAAGAAAAGACATATGACAATGTTGTTTCCAATACAAATGATAAAAAACAATGTGTTTTCATTAGAATTAACTAAAATGTTCCTGATTTTTCGTTTATATTACCAAGGGAAGATGTACACGTAAAACCGTTCTAATCCGGCTGAAACGTCGATATATGCAATAAAAACCGAACTTCTCCCCTTTTCAATATCTTACTCAGTATTTTAACGAGAAACAAACAGATGATTGAAAATGAAGTATTTAAGGTTATTATCTAATCAATTATGTGTTTGCATCATTTTTATCGTATATATATGAATTATTACCCATAGTCTGTAAATTCACAAAAACGAGGAAAACGGCAAAATATTGCCTAATTCGATGATATTTTGTTTAAGTCACATAAAGGAAAAGGGGATAATAAACGTCAAAAGATTGCTAAATTCGATGATTTTTCGTACGAAACGAAATGCAAGAAAACTTGCTTGAAATGCAATATTATGCGAAATTCTGAGATTTGAAGGCCAAATCATATATCGTGATACTACATGAAATAGTATCGAAATATTGGTAAAAATGAATATATTTACGTAATATCAAACTACATGAAAAACGTGAAAAAAGTCACTATTTTACCATATTTGATGATTTTACCTTCAAATCATAGAGCGAGGTTTCGTATTATTTAGATCCAAGAAAAGACATATGACAATGTTGTTTCCAATACAAATGATAAAAATCAATGTGTTTTCATTAGTATTAACTAAAATGTTCCTGATTTTCCGTTTATATTACCGATGGAAGATGTACACGAAAATCGCTCTATTCCGGCTGAAACGTCGATATATGCAATAAAAACCGAACTTCTCCCCTTTTCAATATATTACTCAGTATTTTAACGAGAAACAAATAGATGAATGAAAATGAAGTATTAATAGTTATTATCTAATCAATTATGTGTTTGCATCATTTTAATCGTATATATATGAATTAATACCCATAGACTGAAAATTCACAAAAACGTGGAAAAACGGCAAAATATTGCCTAATTCGATGATATTTTGTTTAAATCACATAAAGGAAAAGGGGATGATAAACGTCAAAATATTGCTAAATTCGATGATTTTTCGTACGAAACAAAATGCAAGAAAACTTGCTTAAAATGCAATATTATGCGAAATTCTGAGATTTGAAGGCCAAATCACATATCGTGATACTACATGAAATAGAATCGAAATATTGGTAATAATGAATATATTTACGTAGTATCAAACTACATTAAAAACGTGAAAAAAGTCAATATTTAACCATATTTGAGGATTTTAACTTCAAATCATAGAGCGAGGTTTCGTATTATTTAGATCCAAGAAAAGACATATGACAATGTTGTTTCCAATACAAATGATAAAAATCAATGTGTTTTCATTAGTATTAACTAAAATGTTCCTGATTTTCCGTTTATATTACCGATGGAAGATGTACACGAAAATCGCTCTATTCCGGCTGAAACGTCGATATATGCAATAAAAACCGAACTTCTCCCCTTTTCAATATATTACTCAGTATTTTAACGAGAAACAAATAGATGAATGAAAATGAAGTATTTATAGTTATTATCTAATCAGTTATGTGTTTGCATCATTTTTATCGTATATATATGAATTAATACCCTTAGACTGAACATTCACAAAAACGTGGAAAAACGGCAAAATATTGCCTAATTCGATAATATTTTGTTTAAGTCACATAAAGGAAAAGGGGATGATAAACGTCAAAATATTGCTAAATTCGATGATTTTTCGTACGAAACAAAATGCAAGAAAACTTCCTTAAAATGCAATATTATGCGAAATTCTGAGATTTGAAGGCGAAATCACATATCGTGATACTACATGAAATAGAATCGAAATATTGGTAAAAATGAATATATTTACGTAGTATCAAACTACATGAAAAACGTGAAAAAAGTCACTATTTTACCATATTTGAGGATTTTACCTTCAAATCATAGAGCGAGGTTTCGTATTATTTAGATCCAAGAAAAGACATATGACAATGTTGTTTCCAATACAAATGATAAAAAAACAATGTGTTTTCATTAGAATTAACTAAAATGTTCCTGATTTTTCGTTTATATTACCAAGGGAAGATGTACACGTAAAACCGTTCTAATCCGGCTGAAACGTCGATATATGCAATAAAAACCGAACTTCTCCCCTTTTCAATATCTTACTCAGTATTTTAACGAGAAACAAACAGATGATTGAAACTGAAGTATTTAAGGTTATTATCTAATCAATTATGTGTTTGCATCATTTTTATCGTATATATATGAATTATTACCCATAGACTGTAAATTCACAAAAACGAGGAAAACGGCAAAATATTGCCTAATTCGATGATATTTTGTTTAAGTCACATAAAGGAAAAGGGGATAATAAACGTCAAAAGATTGCTAAATTCGATGATTTTTCGTACGAAACGAAATGCAAGAAAACTTGCTTGAAATGCAATATTATGCGAAATTCTGAGATTTGAAGGCCAAATCACATATCGTGATACTACATGAAATAGTATCGAAAAATTGGTAAAAATGAATATATTTACGTAGTATCAAACTACATGAAAAACGTGAAAAAAGTCAATATTTAACCATATTTGAGGATTTTAACTTCAAATCATAGAGCGAGGTTTCGTATTATTTAGATCCAAGAAAAGACATATGACAATGTTGTTTCCAATACAAATGATAAAAATCAATGTGTTTTCATTAGTATTAACTAAAATGTTCCTGATTTTCCGTTTATATTACCGATGGAAGATGTACACGAAAATCGCTCTATTCCGGCTGAAACGTCGATATATGCAATAAAAACCGAACTTCCCCCCTTTTCAATATATTACTCAGTATTTTAACGAGAAACAAATAGATGAATGAAAATGAAGTATTTATAGTTATTATCTAATCAATTATGTGTTAGCATCAATTTTATCGTATATATATGAATTAATACCCTTAGACTGAACATTCACAAAAACGTGGAAAAACGGCAAAATATTGCCTAATTCGATAATATTTTGTTTAAGTCACATAAAGGAAAAGGGGATGATAAACGTCAAAATATTGCTAAATTCGATGATTTTTCGTATGAAACAAAATGCAAGAAAACTTGCTTAAAATGCAATATTATGCGAAATTCTGAGATTTGAAGGCCAAATCATATATCGTGATACTACATGAAATAGTATCGAAATATTGGTAAAAATGAATATATTTACGTAATATCAAACTACATGAAAAACGTGAAAAAAGTCAATATTTAACCATTTTTGAGGATTTTAACTTCAAATCATAGAGCAAGGTTTCGTATTATTTAGATCCAAGAAAAGACATATGACAATGTTGTTTCCAATACAAATGATAAAAATCAATGTGTTTTCATTAGTATTAACTAAAATGTTCCTGATTTTCCGTTTGTATTACCGATGGAAGATGTACACGAAAATCGCTCTATTCCGTCTGAAACGTCAATATATGCAATAAAAACAGGACTTCTCCCCTTTTCAATATCTTACTCAGTATTTTAACGAGAAACAAATAGATGAATGAAAATGAAGTATTTATAGTTATTATCTAATCAATTATGTGTTTGCATCATTTTTATCGTATATATATATGAATTAATACCCTTAGACTGAACATTCACAAAAACGTGGAAAAACGGCAAAATATTGCCTAATTCGATAATATTTTGTTTAAGACACATAAAGGAAAAGGGGATGATAAACGTCAAAATATTGCTAAATTCGATGATTTTTCGTACGAAACAAAATGCAAGAAAACTTCCTTAAAATGCAATATTATGCGAAATTCTGAGATTTGAAGGCCTAATCACATATCGTGATACTACATGAAATAGATTCGAAATATTGGTAAAAATGAATATATTTACGTAGTATCAAACTACATGAAAAACGTGAAAAAAGTCAATATTTAACCATATTTGAGGATTTTAACTTCAAATCATAGAGCGAGGTTTCGTATTATTTAGATCCAAGAAAAGACATATGACAATGTTGTTTCCAATACAAATGATAAAAATCAATGTGTTTTCATTAGTATTAACTAAAATGTTCCTGATTTTCCGTTTATATTACCGATGGAAGATGTACACGAAAATCGCTCTATTCCGGCTGAAACGTCGATATATGCAATAAAAACCGAACTTCCCCCCTTTTCAATATATTACTCAGTATTTTAACGAGAAACAAATAGATGAATGAAAATGAAGTATTTATAGTTATTATCTAATCAATTATGTGTTAGCATCAATTTTATCGTATATATATGAATTAATACCCTTAGACTGAACATTCACAAAAACGTGGAAAAACGGCAAAATATTGCCTAATTCGATAATATTTTGTTTAAGTCACATAAAGGAAAAGGGGATGATAAACGTCAAAATATTGCTAAATTCGATGATTTTTCGTATGAAACAAAATGCAAGAAAACTTGCTTAAAATGCAATATTATGCGAAATTCTGAGATTTGAAGGCCAAATCATATATCGTGATACTACATGAAATAGTATCGAAATATTGGTAAAAATGAATATATTTACGTAATATCAAACTACATGAAAAACGTGAAAAAAGTCAATATTTAACCATATTTGAGGATTTTAACTTCAAATCATAGAGCAAGGTTTCGTATTATTTAGATCCAAGAAAAGACATATGACAATGTTGTTTCCAATACAAATGATAAAAATCAATGTGTTTTCATTAGTATTAACTAAAATGTTCCTGATTTTCCGTTTGTATTACCGATGGAAGATGTACACGAAAATCGCTCTATTCCGTCTGAAACGTCAATATATGCAATAAAAACAGGACTTCTCCCCTTTTCAATATCTTACTCAGTATTTTAACGAGAAACAAATAGATGATTGAAAATGAAGTATTTAAGGTTATTATCTAATCAATTATGTGTTTGCATCATTTTTATCGTATATATATGAATTATTACCCATAGACTGTAAATTCACAAACACGTGGAAAACGGGAAAATATTGCCTAATTCGATGATATTTTGTTGAAGTCACATAAAGGAAAAGGGGATAATAAACGTCAAAAGATTGCTAAATTCGATGATTTTTCGTACGAAACGAAATGCAAGAAAACTTGCTTGAAATGCAATATTATGCGAAATTCTGAGATTTGAAGGCCAAATCACATATCGTGATACTACATGAAATAGTATCGAAATATTGGTAAAAATGAATATATTTACGTAATATCAAACTACATGAAAAACGTGAAAAAAGTCAATATTTAACCATATTTGAGGATTTTAACTTCAAATCATAGAGCGAGGTTTCGTATTATTTAGATCCAAGAAAAGACATATGACAATGTTGCTTCCAATACAAATGATAAAAAACAATGTGTTTTCATTAGAATTAATTAAAATGTTCCTGATTTTTCGTTTATATTACCAAGGGAAGATGTACACGTAAAACCGTTCTAATCCGGCTGAAACGTCGATATATGCAATAAAAACCGAACTTCTCCCCTTTTCAATATCTTACTCAGTATTTTAACGAGAAACAAATAGATGATTGAAAATGAAGTATTTAAGGTTATTATCTAATCAATTATGTGTTTGCATCATTTTTATCGTATATATATGAATTAATACCCATAGACTGAAAATTCACAAAAACGTGGAAAAACGGCAAAATATTGCCTAATTCGATGATATTTTGTTTAAATCACATAAAGGAAAAGGGGATGATAAACGTCAAAATATTGCTAAATTCGATGATTTTTCGTACGAAACAAAATGCAAGAAAACTTCCTTAAAATGCAATATTATGCGAAATTCTGAGATTTGAAGGCCAAATCACATATCGTGATACTACATGAAATAGAATCGAAATATTGGTAAAAATGAATATATTTACGTAGTATCAAACTACATTAAAAACGTGAAAAAAGTCAATATTTAACCATATTTCAGGATTTTAACTTCAAATCATAGAGCGAGGTTTCGTATTATTTAGATCCAAGAAAAGACATATGACAATGTTGTTTCCAATACAAATGATAAAAATCAATGTGTTTTCATTAGTATTAACTAAAATGTTCCTGATTTTCCGTTTATATTACCGATGGAAGATGTACACGAAAATCGGTCTATTCCGGCTGAAACGTCGATATATGCAATAAAAACCGAACTTCTCCCCTTTTCAATATATTACTCAGTATTTTAACGAGAAACAAATAGATGAATGAAAATGAAGTATTTATAGTTATTATCTAATCAGTTATGTGTTTGCATCATTTTTATCGTATATATATGAATTAATACCCTTAGACTGAACATTCACAAAAACGTGGAAAAACGGCAAAATATTGCCTAATTCGATAATATTTTGTTTAAGTCACATAAAGGAAAAGGGGATGATAAACGTCAAAATATTGCTAAATTCGATGATTTTTCGTACGAAACAAAATGCAAGAAAACTTCCTTAAAATGCAATATTATGCGAAATTCTGAGATTTGAAGGCGAAATCACATATCGTGATACTACATGAAATAGAATCGAAATATTGGTAAAAATGAATATATTTACGTAGTATCAAACTACATGAAAAACGTGAAAAAAGTCACTATTTTACCATATTTGAGGATTTTACCTTCAAATCATAGAGCGAGGTTTCGTATTATTTAGATCCAAGAAAAGACATATGACAATGTTGTTTCCAATACAAATGATAAAAAAACAATGTGTTTTCATTAGAATTAACTAAAATGTTCCTGATTTTTCGTTTATATTACCAAGGGAAGATGTACACGTAAAACCGTTCTAATCCGGCTGAAACGTCGATATATGCAATAAAAACCGAACTTCTCCCCTTTTCAATATCTTACTCAGTATTTTAACGAGAAACAAACAGATGATTGAAAATGAAGTATTTAAGGTTATTATCTAATCAATTATGTGTTTGCATCATTTTTATCGTATATATATGAATTATTACCCATAGACTGTAAATTCACAAAAACGAGGAAAACGGCAAAATATTGCCTAATTCGATGATATTTTGTTTAAGTCACATAAAGGAAAAGGGGATAATAAACGTCAAAAGATTGCTAAATTCGATGATTTTTCGTACGAAACGAAATGCAAGAAAACCTGCTTGAAATGCAATATTATGCGAAATTCTGAGATTTGAAGGCCAAATCACATATCGTGATACTACATGAAATAGTATCGAAAAATTGGTAAAAATGAATATATTTACGTAGTATCAAACTACATGAAAAACGTGAAAAAAGTCAATATTTAACCATATTTGAGGATTTTAACTTCAAATCATAGAGCGAGGTTTCGTATTATTTAGATCCAAGAAAAGACATATGACAATGTTGTTTCCAATACAAATGATAAAAATCAATGTGTTTTCATTAGTATTAACTAAAATGTTCCTGATTTTCCGTTTATATTACCGATGGAAGATGTACACGAAAATCGCTCTATTCCGGCTGAAACGTCGATATATGCAATAAAAACCGAACCTCCCCCCTTTTCAATATATTACTCAGTATTTTAACGAGAAACAAATAGATGAATGAAAATGAAGTATTTATAGTTATTATCTAATCAATTATGTGTTAGCATCAATTTTTTCGTATATATATGAATTAATACCCTTAGACTGAACATTCACAAAAACGTGGAAAAACGGCAAAATATTGCCTAATTCGATAATATTTTGTTTAAGTCACATAAAGGAAAAGGGGATGATAAACGTCAAAATATTGCAAAATTCGAAGATTTTTCGTATGAAACAAAATGCAAGAAAACTTGCTTAAAATGCAATATTATGCGAAATTCTGAGATTTGAAGGCCAAATCATATATCGTGATACTACATGAAATAGTATCGAAATATTGGTAAAAATGAATATATTTACGTAATATCAAACTACATGAAAAACGTGAAAAAAGTCAATATTTAACCATATTTGAGGATTTTAACTTCAAATCATAGAGCAAGGTTTCGTATTATTTAGATCCAAGAAAAGACATATGACAATGTTGTTTCCAATACAAATGATAAAAATTAATGTGTTTTCATTAGTATTAACTAAAATGTTCCTGATTTTCCGTTTGTATTACCGATGGAAGATGTACACGAAAATCGCTCTATTCCGTCTGAAACGTCAATATATGCAATAAAAACAGGACTTCTCCCCTTTTCAATATCTTACTCAGTATTTTAACGAGAAACAAATAGATGAATGAAAATGAAGTATTTATAGTTATTATCTAATCAATTATGTGTTTGCATCATTTTTATCGTATATATATATGAATTAATACCCTTAGACTGAACATTCACAAAAACGTGGAAAAACGGCAAAATATTGCCTAATTCGATAATATTTTGTTTAAGACACATAAAGGAAAAGGGGATGATAAACGTCAAAATATTGCTAAATTCGATGATTTTTCGTACGAAACAAAATGCAAGAAAACTTCCTTAAAATGCAATATTATGCGAAATTCTGAGATTTGAAGGCCTAATCACATATCGTGATACTACATGAAATAGATTCGAAATATTGGTAAAAATGAATATATTTACGTAGTATCAAACTACATGAAAAACGTGAAAAAAGTCAATATTTAACCATATTTGAGGATTTTAACTTCAAATCATAGAGCGAGGTTTCGTATTATTTAGATCCAAGAAAAGACATATGACAATGTTGTTTCCAATACAAATGATAAAAATCAATGTGTTTTCATTAGTATTAACTAAAATGTTCCTGATTTTCCGTTTATATTACCGATGGAAGATGTACACGAAAATCGCTCTATTCCGGCTGAAACGTCGATATATGCAATAAAAACCGAACTTCTCCCCTTTTCAATATATTACTCAGTATTTTAACGAGAAACAAATAGATGAATGAAAATGAAGTATTTATAGTTATTATCTAATCAATTATGTGTTAGCATAATTTTTATCGTATATATATGAATTAATACCCTTAGACTGAACATTCACAAAAACGTGGAAAAACGGCAAAATATTGCCTAATTCGATAATATTTTGTTTAAGTCACATAAAGGAAAAGGGGATGATAAACGTCAAAATATTGCTAAATTCGATGATTTTTCGTATGAAACAAAATGCAAGAAAACTTGCTTAAAATGCAATATTATGAGAAATTCTGAGATTTGAAGGCCAAATCATATATCGTGATACTACATGAAATAGTATCGAAATATTGGTAAAAATGAATATATTTACGTAATATCAAACTACATGAAAAACGTGAAAAAAGTCAATATTTAACCATATTTGAGGATTTTAACTTCAAATCATAGAGCGAGGTTTCGTATTATTTAGATCCAAGAAAAGACATATGACAATGTTGTTTCCAATACAAATGATAAAAATCAATGTGTTTTCATTAGTATTAACTAAAATGTTCCTGATTTTCCGTTTGTATTACCGATGGAAGATGTTCACGAAAATCGCTCTATTCCGTCTGAAACGTCAATATATGCAATAAAAACAGGACTTCTCCCCTTTTCAATATCTTACTCAGTATTTTAACGAGAAACAAATAGATGATTGAAAATGAAGTATTTAAGGTTATTATCTAATCAATTATGTGTTTGCATCATTTTTATCGTATATATATGAATTATTACCCATAGACTGTAAATTCACAAACACGTGGAAAACGGGAAAATATTGCCTAATTCGATGATATTTTGTTGAAGTCACATAAAGGAAAAGGGGATAATAAACGTCAAAAGATTGCTAAATTCGATGATTTTTCGTACGAAACGAAATGCAAGAAAACTTGCTTGAAATGCAATATTATGCGAAATTCTGAGATTTGAAGGCCAAATCACATATCGTGATACTACATGAAATAGTTACGAAATATTGGTAAAAATGAATATATTTACGTAATATCAAACTACATGAAAAACGTGAAAAAAGTCAATATTTAACCATATTTGAGGATTTTAACTTCAAATCATAGAGCGAGGTTTCGTATTATTTAGATCCAAGAAAAGACATATGACAATGTTGTTTCCAATACAAATGATAAAAATCAATGTGTTTTCATTAGTATTAACTAAAATGTTCCTGATTTTCCGTTTGTATTACCGATGGAAGATGTTCACGAAAATCGCTCTATTCCGTCTGAAACGTCAATATATGCAATAAAAACAGGACTTCTCCCCTTTTCAATATCTTACTCAGTATTTTAACGAGAAACAAATAGATGATTGAAAATGAAGTATTTAAGGTTATTATCTAATCAATTATGTGTTTGCATCATTTTTATCGTATATATATGAATTATTACCCATAGACTGTAAATTCACAAACACGTGGAAAACGGGAAAATATTGCCTAATTCGATGATATTTTGTTGAAGTCACATAAAGGAAAAGGGGATAATAAACGTCAAAAGATTGCTAAATTCGATGATTTTTCGTACGAAACGAAATGCAAGAAAACTTGCTTGAAATGCAATATTATGCGAAATTCTGAGATTTGAAGGCCAAATCACATATCGTGATACTACATGAAATAGTTACGAAATATTGGTAAAAATGAATATATTTACGTAATATCAAACTACATGAAAAACGTGAAAAAAGTCAATATTTAACCATATTTGAGGATTTTAACTTCAAATCATAGAGCGAGGTTTCGTATTATTTAGATCCAAGAAAAGACATATGACAATGTTGCTTCCAATACAAATGATAAAAAACAATGTGTTTTCATTAGAATTAATTAAAATGTTCCTGATTTTTCGTTTATATTACCAAGGGAAGATGTACACGTAAAACCGTTCTAATCCGGCTGAAACGTCGAAATATGCAATAAAAACCGAACTTCTCCCCTTTTCAATATCTTACTCAGTATTTTAACGAGAAACAAATAGATGATTGAAAATGAAGTATTTAAGGTTATTATCTAATCAATTATGTGTTTGCATCATTTTTATCGTATATATATGAATTAATACCCATAGACTGAAAATTCACAAAAACGTGGAAAAACGGCAAAATATTCCCTAATTCGATGATATTTTGTTTAAGTCACATAAAGGAAAAGGGGATGATAAACGTCAAAATATTGCTAAATTCGATGATTTTTCGTACGAAACAAAATGCAAGAAAACTTGCTTAAAATGCAATATTATGCGAAATCCTGAGATTTTGAAGGCCAAATCATATATCGTGATACTACATGAAATAGTATCGAAATATTGGTAAAAATGAATATATTTACGTAATATCAAACTACATGAAAAACGTGAAAAAAGTCAATATTTAACCATATTTGAGGATTTTAACTTCAAATCATAGAGCGAGGTTTCCTATTATTTAGATCCAAGAAAAGACATATGACAATGTTGTTTCCAATACAAATGATAAAAATCAATGTGTTTTCATTAGTATTAACTAAAATGTTCCTGATTTTCCGTTTGTATTACCGATGGAAGATGTACAAGAAAATCGCTCTATTCCGTCTGAAACATCGATATATGCAATAAAAACAGGACTTTTCCCCTTTTAAATATCTTACTCAGTATTTTAACGAGAAACAAATAGATGATTGAAAATGAAGTATTTAAGGTTATTATCTAATCAATTATGTGTTTTCATCATTTTTATCGTATATATATGAATTAATACCCATAGACTGAAAATTCACAAAAACGTGGCAAAACGGCAAAATATTGCCTAATTCGATGATATTTTGTTTAAGTCACATAAAAGAAAAGGGGATGATAAACGTCAAAATATTGCTAAATTCGATGATTTTTCGTACGAAACAAAATGCAAGAAAACTTGCTTAAAATGCAATATTATGCGAAATTCTGAGATTTGAAGGCCAAATCACATATCGTGATACTACATGAAATAGTATCGAAATATTGGTAAAAATGAATATATTTACGTAATATCAAACTACATGAAAAACGTGAAAAAAGTCAATATTTAACCATATTTGAGGATTTTAACTTCAAATCATAGAGCGAGGTTTCGTATTATTTAGATCCAAGAAAAGACATATGACAATGTTGCTTCCAATACAAATGATAAAAAACAATGTGTTTTCATTAGAATTAATTAAAATGTTCCTGATTTTTCGTTTATATTACCAAGGGAAGATGTACACGTAAAACCGTTCTAATCCGGCTGAAACGTCGATATATGCAATAAAAACCGAACTTCTCCCCTTTTCAATATCTTACTCAGTATTTTAACGAGAAACAAATAGATGATTGAAAATGAAGTATTTAAGGTTATTATCTAATCAATTATGTGTTTGCATCATTTTTATCGTATATATATGAATTAATACCCATATGACTGAAAATTCACAAAAACGTGGAAAAACGGCAAAATATTGCCTAATTCGATGATATTTTGTTTAACTCACATAAAGGAAAAGGGGATGATAAACGTCAAAATATTGCTAAATTCGATGATTTTTCGTACGAAACAAAATGCAAGAAAACTTGCTTAAAATGCAATATTATGCGAAATTCAGAGATTTGAAGGCCAAATCATATATCGTGATACTACATGAAATAGTATCGAAATATTGGTAAAAATGAATATATTTACGTAATATCAAACTACATGAAAAACGTGAAAAAAGTCAATATTTAACCATTTTTGAGGATTTTAACTTCAAATCATAGAGCGAGGTTTCGTATTATTTAGATCCAAGAAAAGACATATGACAATGTTGTTTCCAATACAAATGATAAAAATCAATGTGTTTTCATTAGTATTAACTAAAATGTTCCTGATTTTCCGTTTGTATTACCGATGGAAGATGTACACGAAAATCGCTCTATTCCGTCTGAAACGTCGATATATGCAATAAAAACAGGACTTCTCCCCTTTTCAATATCTTACTCAGTATTTTAACGAGAAACAAATAGATGATTGAAAATGAAGTATTTAAGGTTATTATCTAATCAATTATGTGTTTGCATCATTTTTATCGTATATATATGAATTAATACCCATAGACTGAAAATTCACAAAAACGAGGAAAAACGGCAAAATATTGCCTAATTCGATGATATTTTGTTTAAGTCACAAAAGAAAAGGGGATGATAAACGTCAACATATTGCTAAATTCGATGATTTTTCGTACGAAACAAAATGCAAGAAAACTTCCTGAAAATGCAATATTATGCGAAATTCTGAGATTTGAAGGCCAAATCACATATCGTGATACTACATGAAATAGAATCGAAATATTGGTAAAAATGAATATATTTACGTAGTATCAAACTACATGAAAAACGTGAAAAAAGTCACTATTTTACCATATTTGAGGATTTTACCTTCAAATCATAGAGCGAAGTTTCGTATTATTTAGATCCAAGAAAAGACATATGACAATGCTGTTTCCAATACAAATGATAAAAAAACAATGTGTTTTCATTAGAATTAACTAAAATGTTCCTGATTTTTCGTTTATATTACCAAGGGAAGATGTACACGTAAAACCGTTCTAATCCGGCTGAAACGTCGATATATGCAATAAAAACCGAACTTCTCCCCTTTTCAATATCTTACTCAGTATTTTAACGAGAAACAAACAGATGATTGAAAATGAAGTATTTAAGGTTATTATCTAATCAATTATGTGTTTGCATCATTTTTATCGTATATATATGAATTATTACCCATAGACTGTAAATTCACAAAAACGTGGAAAACGGCAAAATATTGCCTAATTCGATGATATTTTGTTTAAGTCACATAAAGGAAAAGGGGATAATAAACGTCAAAAGATTGCTAAATTCGATGATTTTTCGTACGAAACGAAATGCAAGAAAACTTGCTTGAAATGCAATATTATGCGAAATTCTGAGATTTGAAGGCCAAATCACATATCGTGATACTACATGAAATAGTATCGAAAAATTGGTAAAAATGAATATATTTACGTAGTATCAAACTACATGAAAAACGTGAAAAAAGTCAATATTTAACCATATTTGAGGATTTTAACTTCAAATCATAGAGCGAGGTTTCGTATTATTTAGATCCAAGAAAAGACATATGACAATGTTGTTTCCAATACAAATGATAAAAATCAATGTGTTTTCATTAGTATTAACTAAAATGTTCCTGATTTTCCGTTTATATTACCGATGGAAGATGTACACGAAAATCGCTCTATTCCGGCTGAAACGTCGATATATGCAATAAAAACCGAACTTCTCCCCTTTTCAATATATTACTCAGTATTTTAACGAGAAACAAATAGATGAATGAAAATGAAGTATTTATAGTTATTATCTAATCATGTCGGAAAATCCGACACCATTTAATAATCATACAGATAATAGCTGTATTACCAACAAGTTACCCATAGAAAACGTAACTTGTAGTGGAATTACCGTTTAAGAAAACGGGATATCATCACCACATACTATTATAATTCACCAGCTATTCTGCTGGGAATTATTCTTAAATACATTAGTCTTTGGACTTTACCATCATAAAAACATCTTATATAAATTAACTTAATTATCAATATTAAAGTAGAGTAAATGTGACCCTTCTATCACTTTCTGAAATCTGGACAAAGTAGGCCAGTAGAGTGAGGAAGGGGGCCATTGTTGTTGTCACCTCCGAGACGTGTGGAGCAAATTCGGCTCCTATCATTCTGGACAATGTCGGCCAGTAACGTCAATAGTATGGAGTGTTAAACAGCATTGTTATACGAGACCAGAGGCTCACACGGGAGCAAATTCGGCTCCTGTTAATTTTACTTGGACGTAGTGTTATGGAAACCAAAGGTACCATCTCCAACACGATGTCTACAATTCAAGTTAAGTGTCTATCCGAAACCCGTTTATCATTCATTTATGGCCATTAATGTCAGGATATAGGGTGACCCGGTTAGATCGCGAAATCGCCTCAAACTAAAGGTAATTAAGCCAGGTCTTCATGTTCCATGTACTGTATAGTGTTTTCTCTGATATACTTGTCATATATAGGATTCTGGCTTCACAGCTAGCGCACTTTTGACAGGTCAAGACGAGGATGCAAGATTTTGTGCACCAGTTACTGGGTGATGGAAGCTGCCTCAAAGAGGATAATTTGGTGTCTACACCCTAGTTATACCTGGTGGACTAGCCTGCTGTACTATAAGATAAGGAACCTCTTCAATGTATGTAGTTACTGTAGTTTGATTGGCTGCATATATATTAATATAAACCCCCCTAATGTGTAGAGGATCGATTTGTGAGATTATGAGATTATTGCAGAAATACAGTCCACTTATCATTATACAAATTGCTATCGAAGTATATAAATTAACGTAAATATAAATTCATATAAATTAAATAAATATAAATCTCACAGGTCGGTTCCCACATTATTTGGACCTTCGGAACCGGAATATTCGGTCCTATGAACCCACATTTGGTCATCTTAGTACCGGATGAACCAGTTAACCAGTGGATTCATTAAATATACTAGTGCAGTGTTATTTAAACAAAGCCAGCAGTCAAGACGGCAGCGTAGCCTCGAGGGAGCTCAGGAGCCTCCCTCAGCCCAGTTCAGCTTCGTCAGCGGTTTCATGCACACCCACAGATATTTGGTGGCGTGTTATTTCGTGAAATGACAGCGCTAATATAGAAGCCAGCCTAATTAGTGACTGTGTCTTCGCGAGATTGTTCACGGATTTCGTGGTGTTACATTTCGCGAGAGATTATCTACGAATTTTGTGGACTTTATTTCGCGAAGTCACTAATAATATTTAATACTTCTAGATAATATTAGAAGTTTCATAGAGGCTAATTAAGAGGTTATTATCAATAATTGTGTATATTATTTCTCCAAATAGAGAATTATTTAATATATATTGCACTAGTGATCACAGTATAATATTTACTAATTGCCAACCCACAACAGGGTAGGATATTAACCATTGACTAGTTGAACTATTATCGTTCATCCTAGTCCCATTATTACCATAGTCAGTTGTACTATATTGAACAACCTAACACCATTAATGAATGGTGCAGACCCTATTTTGGGTGTAATTTTTATCAACTCGAGTTGAGTTGTATATATAATAATTTACTTATGATCATTACACCTTTGAGTGATTAATTAGTGTCTCTACCATCCTAGGGTGATATAGAAGAGCTAACCTAAAGGTACTTCCAGTGACACTGGTTTATCACTCAAATCATTAGTGTGTATGATTGTATATATATATAATGTGTATTAATTTTAAGTGCTAACCTCTAGTAGAGGTAGGATTATTGCCTAGTGAGTGCATTTTACCCTAGGCTACCATTAGAGCTTGTTCAGTATTATGAGCAGCCCAAGTACAAGTCCCACAAGGCTTCACCAACGAGCCAGTATGGATAATGCAGGGAGAATGAAAAGAACCCTTGCAGGTCTTAAAGGCCACTTAACAAGACAGATCAAGAAATGTGAAGATTTGTCACAACAATCAACAGTTGATTATGCTGACCTGGAAAGCTATTATCAAGCGGCTGCAGGTAAATTTGAGCAAATCAAATGCCAAATAGCAACATATGTGGCTGAACTTGCCAACACCAATTTATCAGACACAGAAATAGACGACATTATGGTTGATCTTGCGAATTATGAAGATCACACTCAGGCCACGTTACAGCCTTATGTCAAATTAATTGCCCAGAACAAGGCAACAGCAACAACAACAACAGTTGCATCTAATACGAGTCAAGCAGAAGCTCGACTCCCTCCAATTAATTTACCCACTTTCTCAGGAAAAGATGAGGAAGATTGGGACGAATTTTGGAACAAATTCGTTGACCTTGTAGACTCAAAACAATCTTTACCAAAGAGTAGTAAATTCTCTTATTTGCAAGGCCAATTATCAGGTGAGGCTAAAACAGTAGTATCCCATCTGAGATTAACTAATGACGGCTATGATCTGGCAGTAAAACTCCTCAAGGATAATTATGCTGATCCAGAAGTAAGAACATCACATTTAGTTCATGAGCTGTTGCATTTACCCCCACCGGAGGCTTCAGCTGATTCACTCCAAGTCTTCAAGCTGGAGGTAGAATCATTGATCAATGCCCTCAGCCTGACAGCAGATACAAACGGGGCTGAGTGGGTCTTGAAAATAATTGTCCAGGAAAAAATACCTAGGGACATATTGAGACAAATGAGTGCTCATTACAATAAAAGCATCTTATCTATGAATGAAATATCTGAAGGTTTAAAGTCAGTAGTTCATCAATTACGAACACATGACAAATTAAAACCACCAAGTAAACCCTCAGAAACCATTAATAGTAAACCACAGAGTACCAAAGGTACTCCAAATCAATCTAGACAATATAATTCAACACCAAAGTGGAACAGTAGCAGTGTGGGCGTATATGCAGTGGGACCCTCCAAGCCTATAGTTACTGTGTCACCCAAGAACGTGACACCAAAGGGTACTGGAAGCTATGGAACATGTTTGTTCTGCAATGAGAAACATTCAATGTACCACTGCTCTAATTATCCTGATAGTGACGCCCGTGTTGAGCGACTCAAAGATTTGCAACATTGCACGAGGTGCCTCAGGAAACATAACATCAAGGATTGTGATACCCAATTACACCCTTGTAATAGGTGTAACAAAGGTCAGCACCATGCAGCATTGTGCAGAGACACCAAAACAACGTCTCCAAACCCCAAGGTGGAAGATAGCATTCCCACCACAGTACAGTACTGCAAGGTGCAACAAACAAAGAGTGTCCAATCGGCAAAGTCTAAAGGTAATACGACTTTGCCTACTGCCCAAATTACCATCCTGAATAAGAGGGCCAAGGTCCATACCCGTGGGTTGTTTGACCAAGGATCCCAAAGAACATACATCACTAAAAGGTTGGCAGATGAATTACAATTAAGGCCTGTAGCCCAGATGTCATTCAACATCTCAGGGTTTGTAACAGATGCAGGACCTCAAGTCTACCAGGTGGTACAACCATCAGTACGCTTAGGCAGGTACGTCTGTCGAGTACAAGCCATTGTGGTGGACAAAATACCAGTAGACCTACAAGTTCGAGGTCTGAGAGCAACAGCCAAATTCCTGAGAAATAGAGGAATAAAATTGGCAGATAATATTAAGTCTGATCACCTTACCGACTTCGGTCTCCTTGTAGGGACAGACTACTACCATCAATTCATTGGTAGCCCTACTAAATATCAGGGCTTAACCATGTTAAACTCTGCAGGAGGTAAATTACTCTCAGGCCCAGTATCAAGCCTGAGGAGACCTATGCCTGCAGATAAACAATACCAGTAGAGATCTAAATTTGTCAGCTGATTATATTTCTCCAGTAGCATTATACTAAGGAGATTACAGCTGACTATAGTAACAGAGGTTGATGTTAGTATCATCATTTAAAGCTGAAGATGAGTTCATGAGGCCTCAGTGGCAAATCAGTGAACAGTAGCCTAAAACAGCTACAAGTCACTGCGACCAATGTCACTGAACCCACTGCAGTCTCAGAACCATACTTTACTTTAATGATGAGCTATTCAATCTTCTGAATCAATTAACTAAATTAAACCCCAATAAATCTGATGACTGATTTGATACATTTATTATTTAATCAAGATGTATTCCATGGGCCTCAGTGTTTATATATCAGTGACCAGTTACCTGAAGAAACTTCAAGTTATATCTAATGTCACTGATCTCACTGCAGTCCTTGAATCATACTTGACTGTAGTACTTGATCACATCCAGTCTTCTGGGTTAAATAATATGTAATAAGGCTTGAATATTAGCCTTTCAAGAGTTGACAGGGAAATGAAATCGCATTAGACTTCTAACCCTTGCAACTCTAGTACGGGACATCCGTCCTGTACGAACAGACGCACAAATGTGTGCTTACTAACTACTAACATCAAATTAATCTAATAATTCGAAGGAGGAGTATCGGTGTTCGTCTGTTCTAATAGGACTTCGACCCGTGAGCAGCCCCCTGGGGAATTATGTCGGAAAATCCGACACCATTTAATAATCATTCAGATAATAGCTGTATTACCAACAAGTTACCCATAGAAAACGTAACTTGTAGTGGAATTACCGTCTAAGAAAACGGGATATCATCACCACATACTATTATAATTCACCAGCTATTCTGCTGGGAATTATTCTTAAATACATTAGTCTTTGGACTTTACCATCATAAAAACATCTTATATAAATTAACTTAATTATCAATATTAAAGTAGAGTAAATGTGACCCTTCTATCACTTTCTGAAATCTGGACAAAGTAGGCCAGGAGAGTGAGGAAGGGGGCCATTGTTGTTGTCACCTCCGAGACGTGTGGAGCAAATTCGGCTCCTATCATTCTGGACAATGTCGGCCAGTAACGTCAATAGTATGGAGTGTTAAACAGCATTGTTATACGAGACCAGAGGCTCACACGGGAGCAAATTCGGCTCCTGTTAATTTTACTTGGACGTAGTGTTATGGAAACCAAAGGTACCATCTCCAACACGATGTCTACAATTCAAGTTAAGTGTCTATCCGAAACCCGTTTATCATTCATTTATGGCCATTAATGTCAGGATATAGGGTGACCCGGTTAGATCGCGAAATCGCCTCAAACTAAAGGTAATTAAGCCAGGTCTTCATGTTCCATGTACTGTATAGTGTTTTCTCTGATATACTTGTCATATATAGGATTCTGGCTTCACAGCTAGCGCACTTTTGACAGGTCAAGACGAGGATGCAAGATTTTGTGCACCAGTTACTGGGTGATGGAAGCTGCCTCAAAGAGGATAATTTGGTGTCTACACCCTAGTTATACCTGGTGGACTAGCCTGCTGTACTATAAGATAAGGAACCTCTTCAATGTATGTAGTTACTGTAGTTTGATTGGCTGCATATATATTAATATAAACCCCCCTAATGTGTAGAGGATCGATTTGTGAGATTATGAGATTATTGCAGAAATACAGTCCACTTATCATTATACAAATTGCTATCGAAGTATATAAATTAACGTAAATATAAATTCATATAAATTAAATAAATATAAATCTCACAGGTCGGTTCCCACAAATCAATTATGTGTTAGCATCATTTTTATCGTATATATATGAATTAATACCCTTAGACTGAACATTCACAAAAACGTGGAAAAACGGCAAAATATTGCCTAATTCGATAATATTTTGTTTAAGTCACATAAAGGAAAAGGGGATGATAAACTTCAAAATATTGCTAAATTCGATGATTTTTCGTATGAAACAAAATGCAAGAAAACTTGCTTAAAATGCAATATTATGCGAAATTCTGAGATTTGAAGGCCAAATCATATATCGTGATACTACATGAAATAGTATCGAAATATTGGTAAAAATGAATATATTTACGTAATATCAAACTACATGAAAAACGTGAAAAAAGTCAATATTTAACCATATTTGAGGATTTTAACTTCAAATCATAGAGCGAGTTTTCGTATTATTTAGATCCAAGAAAAGACATATGACAATGTTGCTTCCAATACAAATGATAAAAATCAATGTGTTTTCATTAGTAATTAACTAAAATGTTCCTGATTTTCCGTTTATATTACCGATGGAAGATGTACACGTAAAATCCGTTCTAATTCCGTCTGAAACGTCGATATATGCAATAAAAACAGGAACTTCTCCCCTTTTCAATATCTTACTCAGTATTTTAACGAGAAACAAATAGATGATGAAAATGAAGTATTTATAGGTTATTATCTAATCAATTATGTGTTTGCATCATTTTTATCGTATATATATATGAATTAATACCCATTAGACTGAACATTCACAAAAACGTGGAAAAACGGCAAAATATTGCCTAATTCGATGATATTTTGTTTAACTCACATAAAGGAAAAGGGGATAATAAACGTCAAAAGATTGCTAAATTCGATGATTTTTCGTACGAAACGAAATGCAAGAAAACTTGCTTGAAATGCAATATTATGCGAAATTCTGAGATTTGAAGGCCTAAATCACATATCGTGATACTACATGAAATAGTAATCGAAATATTGGTAAAAATGAATATATTTACGTAATATCAAACTACATGAAAAACGTGAAAAAAGTCAATATTTAACCATATTTGAGGATTTTAACTTCAAATCATAGAGCGAGGTTTCGTATTATTTAGATCCAAGAAAAGACATATGACAATGTTGTTTCCAATACAAATGATAAAAATCAATGTGTTTTCATTAGTATTAACTAAAATGTTCCTGATTTTCCGTTTGTATTACCGATGGAAGATGTACACGAAAATCGCTCTATTCCGTCTGAAACGTCAATATATGCAATAAAAACAGGACTTCTCCCCTTTTCAATATCTTACTCAGTATTTTAACGAGAAACAAATAGATGAATGAAAATGAAGCATTTATAGTTATTATCTAATCAATTATGTGTTTGCATCATTTTTATCGTATATATATATGAATTAATACCCTTAGACTGAACATTCACAAAAACGTGGAAAAACGGCAAAATATTGCCTAATTCGATAATATTTTGTTTAAGACACATAAAGGAAAAGGGGATGATAAACGTCAAAATATTGCTAAATTCGATGATTTTTCGTACGAAACAAAATGCAAGAAAACTTGCTTAAAATGCAATATTATGCGAAATTCTGAGATTTGAAGGCCAAATCATATATCGTGATACTACATGAAATAGTATCGAAATATTGGTAAAAATGAATATATTTACGTAATATCAAACTACATGAAAAACGTGAAAAAAGTCAATATTTAACCATATTTGAGGATTTTAACTTCAAATCATAGAGCGAGGTTTCGTATTATTTAGATCCAAGAAAAGACATATGACAATGTTGTTTCCAATACAAATGATAAAAATCAATGTGTTTTCATTAGTATTAACTAAAATGTTCCTGATTTTCCGTTTATATTACCGATGAAAGATGTACACGAAAATCGCTCTATTCCGGCTGAAACGTCGATATATGCAATAAAAACCGAACTTCTCCCCTTTTCAATATATTACTCAGTATTTTAACGAGAAACAAATAGATGAATGAAAATGAAGTATTTATAGTTATTATCTAATCAATTATGTGTTTGCATCATTTTTATCGTATATATATGAATTAATACCCTTAGACTGAACATTCACAAAAACGTGGAAAAACGGCAAAATATTGCCTAATTCGATAATATTTTGTTTAAGTCACATAAAGGAAAAGGGGATGATAAACGTCAAAATATTGCTAAATTCGATGATTTTTCGTACGAAACAAAATGCAAGAAAACTTGCTTAAAATGCAATATTATGCGAAATTCTGAGATTTGAAGGCCAAATCATATATCGTGATACTACATGAAATAGTATCGAAATATTGGTAAAAATGAATATATTTACGTAATATCAAACTACATGAAAAACGTGAAAAAAGTCAATATTTAACCATATTTGAGGATTTTAACTTCAAATCATAGAGCGAGGTTTCGTATTATTTAGATCCAAGAAAAGACATATGACAATGTTGTTTCCAATACAAATGATAAAAATCAATGTGTTTTCATTAGTATTAACTAAAATGTTCCTGATTTTCCGTTTGTATTACCGATGGAAGATGTACAAGAAAATCGCTCTATTCCGTCTGAAACATCGATATATGCAATAAAAACAGGACTTCTCCCCTTTTAAATATCTTACTCAGTATTTTAACGAGAAACAAATAGATGATTGAAAATGAAGTATTTAAGGTTATTATCTAATCAATTATGTGTTTGCATCATTTTTATCGTATAAATATGAATTAATACCCATAGACTGAAAATTCACAAAAACGTGGCAAAACGGCAAAATATTGCCTAATTCGATTATATTTTGTTTAAGTCACATAAAAGAAAAGGGGATGATAAACGTCAAAATATTGCTAAATTCGATGATTTTTCGTACGAAACAAAATGCAAGAAAACTTGCTTAAAATGCAATATTATGCGAAATTCTGAGATTTGAAGGCCAAATCACATATCGTGATACTACATGAAATAGTATCGAAATATTGGTAAAAATGAATATATTTACGTAATATCAAACTACATGAAAAACGTGAAAAAAGTCAATATTTAACCATATTTGAGGATTTTAACTTGAAATCATAGAGCGAGGTTTCGTATTATTTAGATCCAAGAAAAGACATATGACAATGTTGCTTCCAATACAAATGATAAAAAACAATGTGTTTTCATTAGAATTAATTAAAATGTTCCTGATTTTTCGTTTATATTACCAAGGGAAGATGTACACGTAAAACCGTTCTAATCCGGCTGAAACGTCGATATATGCAATAAAAACCGAACTTCTCCCCTTTTCAATATCTTACTCAGTATTTTAACGAGAAACAAATAGATGATTGAAAATGAAGTATTTAAGGTTATTATCTAATCAATTATGTGTTTGCATCATTTTTATCGTATATATATGAATTAATACCCATAGACTGAAAATTCACAAAAACGTGGAAAAACGGCAAAATATTGCCTAATTCGATGATATTTTGTTTAACTCACATAAAGGAAAAGGGGATGATAAACGTCAAAATATTGATAAATTCGATGATTTTTCGTACGAAACAAAAATGCAAGAAAACTTGCTTAAAATGCAATATTATGCGAAATTCTGAGATTTGAAGGCCAAATCATATATCGTGATACTACATGAAATAGTATCGAAATATTGGTAAAAATGAATATATTTACGTAATATCAAACTACATGAAAAACGTGAAAAAAGTCAATATTTAACCATTTTTGAGGATTTTAACTTCAAATCATAGAGCGAGGTTTCGTATTATTTAGATCCAAGAAAAGACATATGACAATGTTGTTTCCAATACAAATGATAAAAATCAATGTGTTTTCATTAGTATTAACTAAAATGTTCCTGATTTTCCGTTTGTATTACCGATGGAAGATGTACACGAAAATCGCTCTATTCCGTCTGAAACGTCGATATATGCAATAAAAAACAGGACTTCTCCCCTTTTCAATATCTTACTCAGTATTTTAACGAGAAACAAATAGATGATTGAAAATGAAGTATTTAAGGTTATTATCTAATCAATTATGTGTTTGCATCATTTTTATCGTATATATATGAATTAATACCCATAGACTGAAAATTCACAAAAACGTGGAAAAACGGCAAAATATTGCCTAATTCGATGATATTTTGTTTAAGTCACAAAAGAAAAGGGGATGATAAACGTCAACATATTGCTAAATTCGATGATTTTTCGTACGAAACAAAATGCAAGAAAACTTGCTTAAAATGCAATATTATGCGAAATTCTGAGATTTGAAGGCCAAATCACATATCGTGATACTACATGAAATAGTATCGAAATATTGGTAAAAATGAATATATTTACGTAATATCAAACTACATGAAAAACGTGAAAAAAGTCAATATTTAACCATATTTGAGGATTTTAACTTCAAATCATAGAGCGAGGTTTCGTATTATTTAGATCCAAGAAAAGACATATGACAATGTTGCTTCCAATACAAATGATAAAAAACAATGTGTTTTCATTAGAATTAATTAAAATGTTCCTGATTTTTCGTTTATATTACCAAGGGAAGATGTACACGTAAAACCGTTCTAATCCGGCTGAAACGTCGATATATGCAATAAAAACCGAACTTCTCCCCTTTTCAATATCTTACTCAGTATTTTAACGAGAAACAAATAGATGATTGAAAATGAAGTATTTAAGGTTATTATCTAATCAATTATGTGTTTGCATCATTTTTATCGTATATATATGAATTAATACCCATAGACTGAAAATTCACAAAAACGTGGAAAAACGGCAAAATATTGCCTAATTCGATGATATTTTGTTTAACTCACATAAAGGAAAAGGGGATGATAAACGTCAAAATATTGCTAAATTCGATGATTTTTCGTACGAAACAAAAATGCAAGAAAACTTGCTTAAAATGCAATATTATGCGAAATTCTGAGATTTGAAGGCCAAATCATATATCGTGATACTACATGAAATAGTATCGAAATATTGGTAAAAATGAATATATTTACGTAATATCAAACTACATGAAAAACGTGAAAAAAGTCAATATTTAACCATTTTTGAGGATTTTAACTTCAAATCATAGAGCGAGGTTTCGTATTATTTAGATCCAAGAAAAGACATATGACAATGTTGTTTCCAATACAAATGATAAAAATCAATGTGTTTTCATTAGTATTAACTAAAATGTTCCTGATTTTCCGTTTGTATTACCGATGGAAGATGTACACGAAAATCGCTCTATTCCGTCTGAAACGTCGATATATGCAATAAAAACAGGACTTCTCCCCTTTTCAATATCTTACTCAGTATTTTAACGAGAAACAAATAGATGATTGAAAATGAAGTATTTAAGGTTATTATCTAATCAATTATGTGTTTGCATCATTTTTATCGTATATATATGAATTAATACCCATAGACTGAAAATTCACAAAAACGTGGAAAAACGGCAAAATATTGCCTAATTCGATGATATTTTGTTTAAGTCACAAAAGAAAAGGGGATGATAAACGTCAACATATTGCTAAATTCGATGATTTCTCGTACGAAACAAAATGCAAGAAAACTTCCTGAAAATGCAATATTATGCGAAATTCTGAGATTTGAAGGCCAAATCACATATCGTGATACTACATGAAATAGAATCGAAATATTGGTAAAAATGAATATATTTACGTAGTATCAAACTACATGAAAAACGTGAAAAAAGTCCCTATTTTACCATATTTGAGGATTTTACCTTCAAATCATAGAGCGAGGTTTCGTATTATTTAGATCCAAGAAAAGACATATGACAATGTTGTTTCCAATACAAATGATAAAAAAACAATGTGTTTTCATTAGAATTAACTAAAATGTTCCTGATTTTTCGTTTATATTACCAAGGGAAGATGTACACGTAAAACCGTTCTAATCCGGCTGAAACGTCGATATATGCAATAAAAACCGAACTTCTCCCCTTTTCAATATCTTACTCAGTATTATAACGAGAAACAAACAGATGATTGAAAATGAAGTATTTAAGGTTATTATCTAATCAATTATGTGTTTGCATCATTTTTATCGTATATATATGAATTATTACCCATAGACTGTAAATTCACAAAAACGTGGAAAACGGCAAAATATTGCCTAATTCGATGATATTTTGTTTAAGTCACATAAAGGAAAAGGGGATAATAAACGTCAAAAGATTGCTAAATTCGATGATTTTTCGTACAAAACGAAATGCAAGAAAACTTGCTTGAAATGCAATATTATGCGAAATTCTGAGATTTGAAGGCCAAATCACATATCGTGATACTACATGAAATAGTATCGAAATATTGGTAAAAATGAATATATTTACGAAATATCAAACTACATGAAAAACGTGAAAAAAGTCAATATTTAACCATATTTGAGGATTTTAACTTCAAATCATAGAGCGAGGTTTCGTATTATTTAGATCCAAGAAAAGACATATGACAATGTTGTTTCCAATACAAATGATAAAAATCAATGTGTTTTCATTAGTATTAACTAAAATGTTCCTGATTTTCCGTTTGTATTACCGATGGAAGATGTACACGAAAATCGCTCTATTCCGTCTGAAACGTCAATATATGCAATAAAAACAGGACTTCTCCCCTTTTCAATATCTTACTCAGTATTTTAACGAGAAACAAATAGATGAATGAAAATGAAGTATTTATAGTTATTATCTAATCAATTATGTGTTAGCATAATTTTTATCGTATATATATGAATTAATACCCTTAGACTGAACATTCACAAAAACGTGGAAAAACGGCAAAATATTGCCTAATTCGATAATATTTTGTTTAAGTCACATACAGGAAAAGGGGATGATAAACGTCAAAATATTGCTAAATTCGATGATTTTTCGTATGAAACAAAATGCAAGAAAACTTGCTTAAAATGCAATATTATGCGAAATTCTGAGACTTGAAGGCCAAATCATATATCGTGATACTACATGAAATAGTATCGAAATATTGGTAAAAATGAATATATTTACGTAATATCAAACTACATGAAAAACGTAAAAAAAGTCAATATTTAACCATATTTGAGGATTTTAACTTCAAATCATAGAGCGAGGTTTCGTATTATTTAGATCCAAGAAAAGACATATGACAATGTTGTTTCCAATACAAATGATAAAAATCAATGTGTTTTCATTAGTATTAACTAAAATGTTCCTGATTTTCCGTTTGTATTACCGATGGAAGATGTACAAGAAAATCGCTCTATTCCGTCTGAAACATCGATATATGCAATAAAAACAGGACTTCTCCCCTTTTCAATATCTTACTCAGTATTTTAACGAGAAACAAATAGATGATTGAAAATGAAGTATTTAAGGTTATTATCTAATCAATTATGTGTTTGCATCATTTTTATCGTATATATATGAATTAATACCCATAGACTGAAAATTCACAAAAACGTGGAAAAACGGCAAAATATTGCCTAATTCGATGATATTTTGTTTAAGTCACAAAAGAAAAGGGGATGATAAACGTCAACATATTGCTAAATTCGATGATTTTTCGTACGAAACAAAATGCAAGAAAACTTGCTTAAAATGCAATATTATGCGAAATTCTGAGATTTGAAGGCCAAATCACATATCGTGATACTACATGAAATAGTATCGAAATATTGGTAAAAATGAATATATTTACGTAATATCAAACTACATGAAAAACGTGAAAAAAGTGAATATTTAACCATATTTGAGGATTTTAACTTCAAATCATAGAGCGAGGTTTCGTATTATTTAGATCCAAGAAAAGACATATGACAATGTTGCTTCCAATACAAATGATAAAAAACAATGTGTTTTCATTAGAATTAATTAAAATGTTCCTGATTTTTCGTTTATATTACCAAGGGAAGATGTACACGTAAAACCGTTCTAATCCGGCTGAAACGTCGATATATGCAATAAAAACCGAACTTCTCCCCTTTTCAATATCTTACTCAGTATTTTAACGAGAAACAAATAGATGATTGAAAATGAAGTATTTAAGGTTATTATCTAATCAATTATGTGTTTGCATCATTTTTATCGTATATATATGAATTAATACCCATAGACTGAAAATTCACAAAAACGTGGAAAAACGGCAAAACATTGCCTAATTCGATGATATTTTGTTTAACTCACATAAAGGAAAAGGGGATGATAAACGTCAAAATATTGCTAAATTCGATGATTTTTCGTACGAAACAAAAATGCAAGAAAACTTGCTTAAAATGCAATATTATGCGAAATTCTGAGATTTGAAGGCCAAATCATATATCGTGATACTACATGAAATAGTATCGAAATATTGGTAAAAATGAATATATTTACGTAATATCAAACTACATGAAAAACGTGAAAAAAGTCAATATTTAACCATTTTTGAGGATTTTAACTTCAAATCATAGAGCGAGGTTTCGTATTATTTAGATCCAAGAAAAGACATATGACAATGTTGTTTCCAATACAAATGATAAAAATCAATGTGTTTTCATTAGTATTAACTAAAATGTTCCTGATTTTCCGTTTGTATTACCGATGGAAGATGTACACGAAAATCGCTCTATTCCGTCTGAAACGTCGATATATGCAATAAAAACAGGACTTCTCCCCTTTTCAATATCTTACTCAGTATTTTAACGAGAAACAAATAGATGATTGAAAATGAAGTATTTAAGGTTATTATCTAATCAATTATGTGTTTGCATCATTTTTATCGTATATATATGAATTAATACCCATAGACTGAAAATTCACAAAAACGTGGAAAAACGGCAAAATATTGCCTAATTCGATGATATTTTGTTTAAGTCACAAAAGAAAAGGGGATGATAAACGTCAACATATTGCTAAATTCGATGATTTTTCGTACGAAACAAAATGCAAGAAAACTTCCTGAAAATGCAATATTATGCGAAATTCTGAGATTTGAAGGCCAAATCACATATCGTGATACTACATGAAATAGAATCGAAATATTGGTAAAAATGAATATATTTACGTAGTATCAAACTACATGAAAAACGTGAAAAAAGTCCCTATTTTACCATATTTGAGGATTTTACCTTCAAATCATAGAGCGAGGTTTCGTATTATTTAGATCCAAGAAAAGACATATGACAATGTTGTTTCCAATACAAATGATAAAAAAACAATGTGTTTTCATTAGAATTAACTAAAATGTTCCTGATTTTTCGTTTATATTACCAAGGGAAGATGTACACGTAAAACCGTTCTAATCCGGCTGAAACGTCGATATATGCAATAAAAACCGAACTTCTCCCCTTTTCAATATCTTACTCAGTATTTTAACGAGAAACAAACAGATGATTGAAAATGAAGTATTTAAGGTTATTATCTAATCAATTATGTGTTTGCATCATTTTTATCGTATATATATGAATTATTACCCATAGACTGTAAATTCACAAAAACGTGGAAAACGGCAAAATATTGCCTAATTCGATGATATTTTGTTTAAGTCACATAAAGGAAAAGGGGATAATAAACGTCAAAAGATTGCTAAATTCGATGATTTTTCGTACAAAACGAAATGCAAGAAAACTTGCTTGAAATGCAATATTATGCGAAATTCTGAGATTTGAAGGCCAAATCACATATCGTGATACTACATGAAATAGAATCGAAATATTGGTAAAAATGAATATATTTACGTAGTATCAAACTACATGAAAAACGTGAAAAAAGTCAATATTTAACCATATTTGAGGATTTTAACTTCAAATCATAGAGCGAGGTTTCGTATTATTTAGATCCAAGAAAAGACATATGACAATGTTGTTTCCAATACAAATGATAAAAATCAATGTGTTTTCATTAGTATTAACTAAAATGTTCCTGATTTTCCGTTTATATTACCGATGGAAGATGTACACGAAAATCGCTCTATTCCGGCTGAAACGTCGATATATGCAATAAAAACCGAACTTCTCCCCTTTTCAATATATTACTCAGTATTTTAACGAGAAACAAATAGATGAATGAAAATGAAGTATTTATAGTTATTATCTAATCAATTATGTGTTAGCATAATTTTTATCGTATATATATGAATTAATACCCTTAGACTGAACATTCACAAAAACGTGGAAAAACGGCAAAATATTGCCTAATTCGATAATATTTTGTTTAAGTCACATACAGGAAAAGGGGATGATAAACGTCAAAATATTGCTAAATTCGATGATTTTTCGTATGAAACAAAATGCAAGAAAACTTGCTTAAAATGCAATATTATGCGAAATTCTGAGACTTGAAGGCCAAATCATATATCGTGATACTACATGAAATAGTATCGAAATATTGGTAAAAATGAATATATTTACGTAATATCAAACTACATGAAAAACGTGAAAAAAGTCAATATTTAACCATATTTGAGGATTTTAACTTCAAATCATAGAGCGAGGTTTCGTATTATTTAGATCCAAGAAAAGACATATGACAATGTTGTTTCCAATACAAATGATAAAAATCAATGTGTTTTCATTAGTATTAACTAAAATGTTCCTGATTTTCCGTTTGTATTACCGATGGAAGATGTACACGAAAATCGCTCTATTCCGTCTGAAACGTCAATATATGCAATAAAAACAGGACTTCTCCCCTTTTCAATATCTTACTCAGTATTTTAACGAGAATCAAATAGATGATTGAAAATGAAGTATTTAAGGTTATTATCTAATCAATTATGTGTTTGCATCATTTTTATCGTATATATATGAATTAATACCCATAGACTGAAAATTCACAAAAACGTGGCAAAACGGCAAAATATTGCCTAATTCGATGATATTTTGTTTAAGTCACATAAAAGAAAAGGGGATGATAAACGTCAAAATATTGCTAAATTCGATGATTTTTCGTACGAAACAAAATGCAAGAAAACTTGCTTAAAATGCAATATTATGCGAAATTCTGAGATTTGAAGGCCAAATCACATATCGTGATACTACATGAAATAGTATCAAAATATTGGTAAAAATGAATATATTTACGTAATATCAAACTACATGAAAAACGTGAAAAAAGTCAATATTTAACCATATTTGAGGATTTTAACTTCAAATCATAGAGCGAGGTTTCGTATTATTTAGATCCAAGAAAAGACATATGACAATGTTGTTTCCAATACAAATGATAAAAAACAATGTGTTTTCATTAGAATTAACTAAAATGTTCCTGATTTTTCGTTTATATTACCAAGGGAAGATGTACACGTAAAACCGTTCTAATCCGTCTGAAACGTCGATATATGCAATAAAAACCGAACTTCTCCCCTTTTCAATATCTTACTCAGTATTTTAACGAGAAACAAATAGATGATTGAAAATGAAGTATTTAAGGTTATTATCTAATCAATTATGTGTTTGCATCATTTTTATCGTATATATATGAATTAATACCCATAGACTGAAAATTCACAAAAACGTAGCAAAACGGCAAAATATTGCCTAATTCGATGATATTTTGTTTAAGTCACATAAAAGAAAAGGGGATGATAAACGTCAAAATATTGCTAAATTCGATGATTTTTCGTACGAAACAAAATGCAAGAAAACTTGCTTAAAATGCAATATTATGCGAAATTCTGAGATTTGAAGGCCAAATCACATATCGTGATACTACATGAAATAGTATCAAAATATTGGTAAAAATGAATATATTTACGTAATATCAAACTACATGAAAAACGTGAAAAAAGTCAATATTTAACCATATTTGAGGATTTTAACTTCAAATCATAGAGCGAGGTTTCGTATTATTTAGATCCAAGAAAAGACATATGACAATGTTGTTTCCAATACAAATGATAAAAATCAATGTGTTTTCATTAGTATTAACTAAAATGTTCCTGATTTTCCGTTTATATTACCGATGGAAGATGTACACAAAAATCGCTCTATTCCGGCTGAAACGTCGATATATGCAATAAAAACCGAACTTCTCCCCTTTTCAATATCTTACTCAGTATTTTAACGAGAAACAAATAGATGAATGAAAATGAAGTATTTATAGTTATTATCTAATCAATTATGTGTTTGCATCATTTTTATCGTATATATATGAATTATTACCCATAGACTGAAAATTCACAAAAACGTGGAAAAACGGCAAAATATTGCCTAATTCGATGATATTTTGTTTAAATCACATAAAGGAAAAGGGGATGATAAACGTCAAAATATTGCTAAATTCGATGATTTTTCGTATGAAACAAAATGCAAGAAAACTTCCTTAAAATGCAATATTATGCGAAATTCTGAGATTTGAAGGCCAAATCACATATCGTGATACTACATGAAATAGAATCGAAATATTGGTAAAAATGAATATATTTACGTAGTATCAAACTACATGAAAAACGTGAAAAAAGTCAATATTTAACCATATTTGAGGATTTTAACTTCAAATCATAGACTAGGTTTCGTATTATTTAGATCCAAGAAAAGACATATGACAATGTTGTTTCCAATACAAATGATAAAAAACAATGTGTTTTCATTAGAATTAACTAAAATGTTCCTGATTTTTCGTTTATATTACCAAGGGAAGATGTACACGTAAAACCGTTCTAATCCGTCTGAAACGTCGATATATGCAATAAAAACCGAACTTCTCCCCTTTTCAATATCTTACTCAGTATTTTAACGAGAAACAAATAGATGATTGAAAATGAAGTATTTAAGGTTATTATCTAATCAATTATGTGTTTGCATCATTTTTATCGTATATATATGAATTAATACCCTTAGACTGAACATTCACAAAAACGTGGAAAAACGGCAAAATATTGCCTAATTCGATAATATTTTGTTTAAGTCACATAAAGGAAAAGGGGATGATAAACGTCAAAATATTGCTAAATTCGATGATTTTTCGTATGAAACAAAATGCAAGAAAACTTGCTTAAAATGCAATATTATGCGAAATTCTGAGATTTGAAGGCCAAATCATATATCGTGATACTACATGAAATAGTATCGAAATATTGGTAAAAATGAATATATTTACGTAATATCAAACTACATGAAAAACGTGAAAAAAGTCAATATTTAACCATATTTGAGGATTTTAACTTCAAATCATAGAGCGAGGTTTCGTATTATTTAGATCCAAGAAAAGACATATGACAATGTTGTTTCCAATACAAATGATAAAAATCAATGTGTTTTCATTAGTATTAACTAAAATGTTCCTGATTTTCCGTTTGTATTACCGATGGAAGATGTACACGAAAATCGCTCTATTCCGTCTGAAACGTCAATATATGCAATAAAAACAGGACTTCTCCCCTTTTCAATATCTTACTCAGTATTTTAACGAGAATCAAATAGATGATTGAAAATGAAGTATTTAAGGTTATTATCTAATCAATTATGTGTTTGCATCATTTTTATCGTATATATATGAATTAATACCCATAGACTGAAAATTCACAAAAACGTGGCAAAACGGCAAAATATTGCCTAATTCGATGATATTTTGTTTAAGTCACATAAAAGAAAAGGGGATGATAAACGTCAAAATATTGCTAAATTCGATGATTTTTCGTACGAAACAAAATGCAAGAAAACTTGCTTAAAATGCAATATTATGCGAAATTCTGAGATTTGAAGGCCAAATCACATATCGTGATACTACATGAAATAGTATCAAAATATTGGTAAAAATGAATATATTTACGTAATATCAAACTACATGAAAAACGTGAAAAAAGTCAATATTTAACCATATTTCAGGATTTTAACTTCAAATCATAGAGCGAGGTTTCGTATTATTTAGATCCAAGAAAAGACATATGACAATGTTGTTTCCAATACAAATGATAAAAATCAATGAGTTTTCATTAGTATTAACTAAAATGTTCCTGATTTTCCGTTTATATTACCGATGGAAGATGTACACAAAAATCGCTCTATTCCGGCTGAAACGTCGATATATGCAATAAAAACCGAACTTCTCCCCTTTTCAATATCTTACTCAGTATTTTAACGAGAAACAAATAGATGAATGAAAATGAAGTATTTATAGTTATTATCTAATCAATTATGTGTTTGCATCATTTTTATCGTATATATATGAATTATTACCCATAGACTGAAAATTCACAAAAACGTGGAAAAACGGCAAAATATTGCCTAATTCGATGATATTTTGTTTAAATCACATAAAGGAAAAGGGGATGATAAACGTCAAAATATTGCTAAATTCGATGATTTTTCGTATGAAACAAAATGCAAGAAAACTTCCTTAAAATGCAATATTATGCGAAATTCTGAGATTTGAAGGCCAAATCACATATCGTGATACTACATGAAATAGAATCGAAATATTGGTAAAAATGAATATATTTACGTAGTATCAAACTACATGAAAAACGTGAAAAAAGTCAATATTTAACCATATTTGAGGATTTTAACTTCAAATCATAGACGAGGTTTCGTATTATTTAGATCCAAGAAAAGACATATGACAATGTTGTTTCCAATACAAATGATAAAAAACAATGTGTTTTCATTAGAATTAACTAAAATGTTCCTGATTTTTCGTTTATATTACCAAGGGAAGATGTACACGTAAAACCGTTCTAATCCGTCTGAAACGTCGATATATGCAATAAAAACCGAACTTCTCCCCTTTTCAATATCTTACTCAGTATTTTAACGAGAAACAAATAGATGATTGAAAATGAAGTATTTAAGGTTATTATCTAATCAATTATGTGTTTGCATCATTTTTATCGTATATATATGAATTAATACCCATAGACTGAAAATTCACAAAAACGTAGCAAAACGGCAAAATATTGCCTAATTCGATGATATTTTGTTTAAGTCACATAAAAGAAAAGGGGATGATAAACGTCAAAATATTGCTAAATTCGATGATTTTTCGTACGAAACAAAATGCAAGAAAACTTGCTTAAAATGCAATATTATGCGAAATTCTGAGATTTGAAGGCCAAATCACATATCGTGATACTACATGAAATAGTATCAAAATATTGGTAAAAATGAATATATTTACGTAATATCAAACTACATGAAAAACGTGAAAAAAGTCAATATTTAACCATATTTGAGGATTTTAACTTCAAATCATAGAGCGAGGTTTCGTATTATTTAGATCCAAGAAAAGACATATGACAATGTTGTTTCCAATACAAATGATAAAAATCAATGTGTTTTCATTAGTATTAACTAAAATGTTCCTGATTTTCCGTTTATATTACCGATGGAAGATGTACACAAAAATCGCTCTATTCCGGCTGAAACGTCGATATATGCAATAAAAACCGAACTTCTCCCCTTTTCAATATCTTACTCAGTATTTTAACGAGAAACAAATAGATGAATGAAAATGAAGTATTTATAGTTATTATCTAATCAATTATGTGTTTGCATCATTTTTATCGTATATATATGAATTATTACCCATAGACTGAAAATTCACAAAAACGTGGAAAAACGGCAAAATATTGCCTAATTCGATGATATTTTGTTTAAATCACATAAAGGAAAAGGGGATGATAAACGTCAAAATATTGCTAAATTCGATGATTTTTCGTACGAAACAAAATGCAAGAAAACTTCCTTAAAATGCAATATTATGCGAAATTCTGAGATTTGAAGGCCAAATCACATATCGTGATACTACATGAAATAGAATCGAAATATTGGTAAAAATGAATATATTTACGTAGTATCAAACTACATGAAAAACGTGAAAAAAGTCAATATTTAACCATATTTGAGGATTTTAACTTCAAATCATAGAGCGAGGTTTCGTATTATTTAGATCCAAGAAAAGACATATGACAATGTTGTTTCCAATACAAATGATAAAAAACAATGTGTTTTCATTAGAATTAACTAAAATGTTCCTGATTTTTCGTTTATATTACCAAGGGAAGATGTACACGTAAAACCGTTCTAATCCGGCTGAAACGTCGATATATGCAATAAAAACCGAACTTCTCCCCTTTTCAATATCTTACTCAGTATTTTAACGAGAAACAAATAGATGATTGAAAATGAAGTATTTAAGGTTATTATCTAATCAATTATGTGTTTGCATCATTTTTATCGTATATATATGAATTAATACCCTTAGACTGAACATTCACAAAAACGTGGAAAAACGGCAAAATATTGCCTAATTCGATAATATTTTGTTTAAGTCACATAAAGGAAAAGGGGATGATAAACGTCAAAATATTGCTAAATTCGATGATTTTTCGTACGAAACAAAATGCAAGAAAACTTGCTTAAAATGCAATATTATGCGAAATTCTGAGATTTGAAGGCCAAATCATACTACATGAAATAATAAGTAAGTAATACTAAGTAATAATAAGTATTTAAATACTTAAATAATAATATAGAAAAATAAGAAATAAGAAATAATAAGTAATACTACATGAAATAGTATCGAAATATTGGTAAAAATGAATATATTTACGTAATATCAAACTACATGAAAAACGTGAAAAAAGTCAATATTTAACCATATTTGAGGATTTTAACTTCAAATCATAGAGCGAGGTTTCGTATTATTTAGATCCAAGAACATATGACAATGTTGTTTCCAATACAAATGATAAAAATCAATGTGTTTTCATTAGTATTAACTAAAATGTTCCTGATTTTCCGTTTGTATTACCGATGGAAGATGTACACGAAAATCGCTCTATTCCGTCTGAAACATCGATATATGCAATAAAAACAGGACTTCTCCCCTTTTAAATATCTTACTCAGTATTTTAACGAGAAACAAATAGATGATTGAAAATGAAGTATTTAAGGTTATTATCTAATCAATTATGTGTTTGCATCATTTTTATCGTATATATATGAATTATTACCCATAGACTGTAAATTCACAAAAACGTGGAAAACGGCAAAATATTGCCTAATTCGATGATATTTTGTTTTTACAAAATTCGATGAATTTTCAGGAAGTTTTCAAGTCACATAAAGGAAAAGGGGATAATAAACGTCAAAAGATTGCTAAATTCGATGATTTTTCGTACAAAACGAAATGCAAGAAAACTTGCTTGAAATGCAATATTATGCGAAATTCTGAGATTTGAAGGCCAAATCACATATCGTGATACTACATGAAATAGTATCGAAATATTGGTAAAAATGAATATATTTACGTAATATCAAACTACATGAAAAACGTGAAAAAAGTCAATATTTAACCATATTTGAGGATTTTAACTTCAAATCATAGAGCGAGGTTTCGTATTATTTAGATCCAAGAAAAGACATATGACAATGTTGTTTCCAATACAAATGATAAAAATCAATGTGTTTTCATTAGTATTAACTAAAATGTTCCTGATTTTCCGTTTGTATTACCGATGGAAGATGTACACGAAAATCGCTCTATTCCGTCTGAAACGTCAATATATGCAATAAAAACAGGACTTCTCCCCTTTTCAATATCTTACTCAGTATTTTAACGAGAAACAAATAGATGAATGAAAATGAAGTATTTATAGTTATTATCTAATCAATTATGTGTTTGCATCATTTTTATCGTATATATATATGAATTAATACCCTTAGACTGAACATTCACAAAAACGTGGAAAAACGGCAAAATATTGCCTAATTCGATAATATTTTGTTTAAGACACATAAAGGAAAAGGGGATGATAAACGTCAAAATATTGCTAAATTCGATGATTTTTCGTACGAAACAAAATGCAAGAAAACTTCCTGAAAATGCAATATTATGCGAAATTCTGAGATTTGAAGGCCTAATCACATATCGTGATACTACATGAAATAGAATCGAAATATTGGTAAAAATGAATATATTTACGTAGTATCAAACTACATGAAAAACGTGAAAAAAGTCAATATTTAACCATATTTGAGGATTTTAACTTCAAATCATAGAGCGAGGTTTCGTATTATTTAGATCCAAGAAAAGACATATGACAATGTTGTTTCCAATACAAATGATAAAAATCAATGTGTTTTCATTAGTATTAACTAAAATGTTCCTGATTTTCCGTTTATATTACCGATGGAAGATGTACACGAAAATCGCTCTATTCCGGCTGAAACGTCGATATATGCAATAAAAACCGAACTTCTCCCCTTTTCAATATATTACTCAGTATTTTAACGATAAACAAATAGATGAATGAAAATGAAGTATTTATAGTTATTATCTAATCAATTATGTGTTAGCATAATTTTTATCGTATATATATGAATCAATACCCTTAGACTGAACATTCACAAAAACGTGGAAAAACGGCAAAATATTGCCTAATTCGATAATATTTTGTTTAAGTCACATAAAGGAAAAGGGGATGATAAACGTCAAAATATTGCTAAATTCGATGATTTTTCGTATGAAACAAAATGCAAGAAAACTTGCTTAAAATGCAATATTATGCGAAATTCTGAGATTTGAAGGCCAAATCATATATCGTGATACTACATGAAATAGTATCGAAATATTGGTAAAAATGAATATATTTACGTAATATCAAACTACATGAAAAACGTGAAAAAAGTCAATATTTAACCATATTTGAGGATTTTAACTTCAAATCATAGAGCGAGGTTTCGTATTATTTAGATCCAAGAAAAGACATATGACAATGTTGTTTCCAATACAAATGATAAAAATCAATGTGTTTTCATTAGTATTAACTAAAATGTTCCTGATTTTCCGTTTGTATTACCGATGGAAGATGTACACGAAAATCGCTCTATTCCGTCTGAAACGTCAATATATGCAATAAAAACAGGACTTCTCCCCTTTTCAATATCTTACTCAGTATTTTAACGAGAATCAAATAGATGATTGAAAATGAAGTATTTAAGGTTATTATCTAATCAATTATGTGTTTGCATCATTTTTATCGTATATATATGAATTATTACCCATAGACTGTAAATTCACAAAAACGTGGAAAACGGCAAAATATTGCCTAATTCGATGATATTTTGTTGAAGTCACATAAAGGAAAAGGGGATAATAAACGTCAAAAGATTGCTAAATTCGATGATTTTTCGTACGAAAAGAAATGCAAGAAAACTTGCTTGAAATGCAATATTATGCGAAATTCTGAGATTTGAAGGCCAAATCACATATCGTGATACTACATGAAATAGTATCGAAATATTGGTAAAAATGAATATATTTACGTAATATCAAACTACATGAAAAACGTGAAAAAAGTCAATATTTAACCATATTTGAGGATTTTAACTTCAAATCATAGAGCGAGGTTTCGTATTATTTAGATCCAAGAAAAGACATATGACAATGTTGCTTCCAATACAAATGATAAAAAACAATGTGTTTTCATTAGAATTAATTAAAATGTTCCTGATTTTTCGTTTATATTACCAAGGGAAGATGTACACGTAAAACCGTTCTAATCCGGCTGAAACGTCGATATATGCAATAAAAACCGAACTTCTCCCCTTTTCAATATCTTACTCAGTATTTTAACGAGAAACAAATAGATGATTGAAAATGAAGTATTTAAGGTTATTATCTAATCAATTATGTGTTTGCATCATTTTTATCGTATATATATGAATTAATACCCATAGACTGAAAATTCACAAAAACGTGGAAAAACGGCAAAACATTGCCTAATTCGATGATATTTTGTTTAACTCACATAAAGGAAAAGGGGATGATAAACGTCAAAATATTGCTAAATTCGATGATTTTTCGTACGAAACAAAAATGCAAGAAAACTTGCTTAAAATGCAATATTATGCGAAATTCTGAGATTTGAAGGCCAAATCATATATCGTGATACTACATGAAATAGTATCGAAATATTGGTAAAAATGAATATATTTACGTAATATCAAACTACATGAAAAACGTGAAAAAAGTCAATATTTAACCATTTTTGAGGATTTTAACTTCAAATCATAGAGCGAGGTTTCGTATTATTTAGATCCAAGAAAAGACATATGACAATGTTGTTTCCAATACAAATGATAAAAATCAATGTGTTTTCATTAGTATTAACTAAAATGTTCCTGATTTTCCGTTTGTATTACCGATGGAAGATGTACACGAAAATCGCTCTATTCCGTCTGAAACGTCGATATATGCAATAAAAACAGGACTTCTCCCCTTTTCAATATCTTACTCAGTATTTTAACGAGAAACAAATAGATGATTGAAAATGAAGTATTTAAGGTTATTATCTAATCAATTATGTGTTTGCATCATTTTTATCGTATATATATGAATTAATACCCATAGACTGAAAATTCACAAAAACGTGGAAAAACGGCAAAATATTGCCTAATTCGATGATATTTTGTTTAAGTCACAAAAGAAAAGGGGATGATAAACGTCAACATATTGCTAAATTCGATGATTTTTCGTACGAAACAAAATGCAAGAAAACTTCCTGAAAATGCAATATTATGCGAAATTCTGAGATTTGAAGGCCAAATCACATATCGTGATACTACATGAAATAGAATCGAAATATTGGTAAAAATGAATATATTTACGTAGTATCAAACTACATGAAAAACGTGAAAAAAGTCCCTATTTTACCATATTTGAGGATTTTACCTTCAAATCATAGAGCGAGGTTTCGTATTATTTAGATCCAAGAAAAGACATATGACAATGTTGTTTCCAATACAAATGATAAAAAAACAATGTGTTTTCATTAGAATTAACTAAAATGTTCCTGATTTTTCGTTTATATTACCAAGGGAAGATGTACACGTAAAACCGTTCTAATCCGGCTGAAACGTCGATATATGCAATAAAAACCGAACTTCTCCCCTTTTCAATATCTTACTCAGTATTTTAACGAGAAACAAACAGATGATTGAAAATGAAGTATTTAAGGTTATTATCTAATCAATTATGTGTTTGCATCATTTTTATCGTATATATATGAATTATTACCCATAGACTGTAAATTCACAAAAACGTGGAAAACGGCAAAATATTGCCTAATTCGATGATATTTTGTTTAAGTCACATAAAGGAAAAGGGGATAATAAACGTCAAAAGATTGCTAAATTCGATGATTTTTCGTACAAAACGAAATGCAAGAAAACTTGCTTGAAATGCAATATTATGCGAAATTCTGAGATTTGAAGGCCAAATCACATATCGTGATACTACATGAAATAGTATCGAAATATTGGTAAAAATGAATATATTTACGAAATATCAAACTACATGAAAAACGTGAAAAAAGTCAATATTTAACCATATTTGAGGATTTTAACTTCAAATCATAGAGCGAGGTTTCGTATTATTTAGATCCAAGAAAAGACATATGACAATGTTGTTTCCAATACAAATGATAAAAATCAATGTGTTTTCATTAGTATTAACTAAAATGTTCCTGATTTTCCGTTTGTATTACCGATGGAAGATGTACACGAAAATCGCTCTATTCCGTCTGAAACGTCAATATATGCAATAAAAACAGGACTTCTCCCCTTTTCAATATCTTACTCAGTATTTTAACGAGAAACAAATAGATGAATGAAAATGAAGTATTTATAGTTATTATCTAATCAATTATGTGTTTGCATCATTTTTATCGTATATATATATGAATTAATACCCTTAGACTGAACATTCACAAAAACGTGGAAAAACGGCAAAATATTGCCTAATTCGATAATATTTTGTTTAAGACACATAAAGGAAAAGGGGATGATAAACGTCAAAATATTGCTAAATTCGATGATTTTTCGTACGAAACAAAATGCAAGAAAACTTCCTTAAAATGCAATATTATGCGAAATTCTGAGATTTGAAGGCCTAATCACATATCGTGATACTACATGAAATAGAATCGAAATATTGGTAAAAATGAATATATTTACGTAGTATCAAACTACATGAAAAACGTGAAAAAAGTCAATATTTAACCATATTTGAGGATTTTAACTTCAAATCATAGAGCGAGGTTTCGTATTATTTAGATCCAAGAAAAGACATATGACAATGTTGTTTCCAATACAAATGATAAAAATCAATGTGTTTTCATTAGTATTAACTAAAATGTTCCTGATTTTCCGTTTATATTACCGATGGAAGATGTACACGAAAATCGCTCTATTCCGGCTGAAACGTCGATATATGCAATAAAAACCGAACTTCTCCCCTTTTCAATATATTACTCAGTATTTTAACGAGAAACAAATAGATGAATGAAAATGAAGTATTTATAGTTATTATCTAATCAATTATGTGTTAGCATAATTTTTATCGTATATATATGAATTAATACCCTTAGACTGAACATTCACAAAAACGTGGAAAAACGGCAAAATATTGCCTAATTCGATAATATTTTGTTTAAGTCACATACAGGAAAAGGGGATGATAAACGTCAAAATATTGCTAAATTCGATGATTTTTCGTATGAAACAAAATGCAAGAAAACTTGCTTAAAATGCAATATTATGCGAAATTCTGAGACTTGAAGGCCAAATCATATATCGTGATACTACATGAAATAGTATCGAAATATTGGTAAAAATGAATATATTTACGTAATATCAAACTACATGAAAAACGTGAAAAAAGTCAATATTTAACCATATTTGAGGATTTTAACTTCAAATCATAGAGCGAGGTTTCGTATTATTTAGATCCAAGAAAAGACATATGACAATGTTGTTTCCAATACAAATGATAAAAATCAATGTGTTTTCATTAGTATTAACTAAAATGTTCCTGATTTTCCGTTTGTATTACCGATGGAAGATGTACACGAAAATCGCTCTATTCCGTCTGAAACGTCAATATATGCAATAAAAACAGGACTTCTCCCCTTTTCAATATCTTACTCAGTATTTTAACGAGAATCAAATAGATGATTGAAAATGAAGTATTTAAGGTTATTATCTAATCAATTATGTGTTTGCATCATTTTTATCGTATATATATGAATTAATACCCATAGACTGAAAATTCACAAAAACGTGGCAAAACGGCAAAATATTGCCTAATTCGATGATATTTTGTTTAAGTCACATAAAAGAAAAGGGGATGATAAACGTCAAAATATTGCTAAATTCGATGATTTTTCGTACGAAACAAAATGCAAGAAAACTTGCTTAAAATGCAATATTATGCGAAATTCTGAGATTTGAAGGCCAAATCACATATCGTGATACTACATGAAATAGTATCAAAATATTGGTAAAAATGAATATATTTACGTAATATCAAACTACATGAAAAACGTGAAAAAAGTCAATATTTAACCATATTTGAGGATTTTAACTTCAAATCATAGAGCGAGGTTTCGTATTATTTAGATCCAAGAAAAGACATATGACAATGTTGTTTCCAATACAAATGATAAAAATCAATGAGTTTTCATTAGTATTAACTAAAATGTTCCTGATTTTCCGTTTATATTACCGATGGAAGATGTACACAAAAATCGCTCTATTCCGGCTGAAACGTCGATATATGCAATAAAAACCGAACTTCTCCCCTTTTCAATATCTTACTCAGTATTTTAACGAGAAACAAATAGATGAATGAAAATGAAGTATTTATAGTTATTATCTAATCAATTATGTGTTTGCATCATTTTTATCGTATATATATGAATTATTACCCATAGACTGAAAATTCACAAAAACGTGGAAAAACGGCAAAATATTGCCTAATTCGATGATATTTTGTTTAAATCACATAAAGGAAAAGGGGATAATAAACGTCAAAATATTGCTAAATTCGATGATTTTTCGTATGAAACAAAATGCAAGAAAACTTCCTTAAAATGCAATATTATGCGAAATTCTGAGATTTGAAGGCCAAATCACATATCGTGATACTACATGAAATAGAATCGAAATATTGGTAAAAATGAATATATTTACGTAGTATCAAACTACATGAAAAACGTGAAAAAAGTCAATATTTAACCATATTTGAGGATTTTAACTTCAAATCATAGACTAGGTTTCGTATTATTTAGATCCAAGAAAAGACATATGACAATGTTGTTTCCAATACAAATGATAAAAAACAATGTGTTTTCATTAGAATTAACTAAAATGTTCCTGATTTTTCGTTTATATTACCAAGGGAAGATGTACACGTAAAACCGTTCTAATCCGTCTGAAACGTCGATATATGCAATAAAAACCGAACTTCTCCCCTTTTCAATATCTTACTCAGTATTTTAACGAGAAACAAATAGATGATTGAAAATGAAGTATTTAAGGTTATTATCTAATCAATTATGTGTTTGCATCATTTTTATCGTATATATATGAATTATTACCCATAGACTGTAAATTCACAAAAACGTGGAAAACGGCAAAATATTGCCTAATTCGATGATATTTTGTTTAAGTCACATAAAGGAAAAGGGGATAATAAACGTCAAAAGATTGCTAAATTCGATGATTTTTCGTACGAAACGAAATGCAAGAAAACTTGCTTAAAATGCAATATTATGCGAAATTCTGAGATTTGAAGGCCAAATCACATATCGTGATACTACATGAAATAGTATCGAAATATTGGTAAAAATGAATATATTTACGTAATATCAAGCTACATGAAAAACGTGAAAAAAGTCAATATTTAACCATATTTGAGGATTTTAACTTCAAATCATAGAGCGAGGTTTCGTATTATTTAGATCCAAGAAAAGACATATGACAATGTTGTTTCCAATACAAATGATAAAAATCAATGTGTTTTCATTAGTATTAACTAAAATGTTCCTGATTTTCCGTTTATATTACCGATGGAAGATGTACACAAAAATCGCTCTATTCCGGCTGAAACGTCGATATATGCAATAAAAACCGAACTTCTCCCCTTTTCAATATCTTACTCAGTATTTTAACGAGAAACAAATAGATGAATGAAAATGAAGTATTTATAGTTATTATCTAATCAATTATGTTTTTGCATCATTTTTATCGTATATATATGAATTATTACCCATAGACTGAAAATTCACAAAAACGTGGAAAAACGGCAAAATATTGCCTAATTCGATGATATTTTGTTTAAATCACATAAAGGAAAAGGGGATGATAAACGTCAAAATATTGCTAAATTCGATGATTTTTCGTACGAAACAAAATGCAAGAAAACTTCCTTAAAATGCAATATTATGCGAAATTCTGAGATTTGAAGGCCAAATCACATATCGTGATACTACATGAAATAGAATCGAAATATTGGTAAAAATGAATATATTTACGTAGTATCAAACTACATGAAAAACGTGAAAAAAGTCAATATTTAACCATATTTGAGGATTTTAACTTCAAATCATAGAGCGAGGTTTCGTATTATTTAGATCCAAGAAAAGACATATGACAATGTTGTTTCCAATACAAATGATAAAAAACAATGTGTTTTCATTAGAATTAACTAAAATGTTCCTGATTTTTCGTTTATATTACCAAGGGAAGATGTACACGTAAAACCGTTCTAATCCGGCTGAAACGTCGATATATGCAATAAAAACCGAACTTCTCCCCTTTTCAATATCTTACTCAGTATTTTAACGAGAAACAAATAGATGATTGAAAATGAAGTATTTAAGGTTATTATCTAATCAATTATGTGTTTGCATCATTTTTATCGTATATATATGAATTAATACCCATAGACTGAAAATTCACAAAAACGTAGCAAAACGGCAAAATATTGCCTAATTCGATGATATTTTGTTTAAGTCACATAAAAGAAAAGGGGATGATAAACGTCAAAATATTGCTAAATTCGATGATTTTTCGTACGAAACAAAATGCAAGAAAACTTGCTTAAAATGCAATATTATGCGAAATTCTGAGATTTGAAGGCCAAATCACATATCGTGATACTACATGAAATAGTATCAAAATATTGGTAAAAATGAATATATTTACGTAATATCAAACTACATGAAAAACGTGAAAAAAGTCAATATTTAACCATATTTGAGGATTTTAACTTCAAATCATAGAGCGAGGTTTCGTATTATTTAGATCCAAGAAAAGACATATGACAATGTTGTTTCCAATACAAATGATAAAAATCAATGTGTTTTCATTAGTATTAACTAAAATGTTCCTGATTTTCCGTTTATATTACCGATGGAAGATGTACACAAAAATCGCTCTATTCCGGCTGAAACGTCGATATATGCAATAAAAACCGAACTTCTCCCCTTTTCAATATCTTACTCAGTATTTTAACGAGAAACAAATAGATGAATGAAAATGAAGTATTTATAGTTATTATCTAATCAATTATGTGTTTGCATCATTTTTATCGTATATATATGAATTATTACCCATAGACTGAAAATTCACAAAAACGTGGAAAAACGGCAAAATATTGCCTAATTCGATGATATTTTGTTTAAATCACATAAAGGAAAAGGGGATGATAAACGTCAAAATATTGCTAAATTCGATGATTTTTCGTATGAAACAAAATGCAAGAAAACTTCCTTAAAATGCAATATTATGCGAAATTCTGAGATTTGAAGGCCAAATCACATATCGTGATACTACATGAAATAGAATCGAAATATTGGTAAAAATGAATATATTTACGTAGTATCAAACTACATGAAAAACGTGAAAAAAGTCAATATTTAACCATATTTGAGGATTTTAACTTCAAATCATAGACTAGGTTTCGTATTATTTAGATCCAAGAAAAGACATATGACAATGTTGTTTCCAATACAAATGATAAAAATCAATGTGTTTTCATTAGTATTAACTAAAATGTTCCTGATTTTCCGTTTGTATTACCGATGGAAGATGTACACGAAAATCGCTCTATTCCGTCTGAAACGTCAATATATGCAATAAAAACAGGACTTCTCCCCTTTTCAATATCTTACTCAGTATTTTAACGAGAATCAAATAGATGATTGAAAATGAAGTATTTAAGGTTATTATCTAATCAATTATGTGTTTGCATCATTTTTATCGTATATATATGAATTAATACCCATAGACTGAAAATTCACAAAAACGTGGCAAAACGGCAAAATATTGCCTAATTCGATGATATTTTGTTTAAGTCACATAAAGAAAAGGGGATGATAAACGTCAAAATATTGCTAAATTCGATGATTTTTCGTACGAAACAAAATGCAAGAAAACTTGCTTAAAATGCAATATTATGCGAAATTCTGAGATTTGAAGGCCAAATCACATATCGTGATACTACATGAAATAGTATCAAAATATTGGTAAAAATGAATATATTTACGTAATATCAAACTACATGAAAAACGTGAAAAAAGTCAATATTTAACCATATTTGAGGATTTTAACTTCAAATCATAGAGCGAGGTTTCGTATTATTTAGATCCAAGAAAAGACATATGACAATGTTGTTTCCAATACAAATGATAAAAATCAATGAGTTTTCATTAGTATTAACTAAAATGTTCCTGATTTTCCGTTTATATTACCGATGGAAGATGTACACAAAAATCGCTCTATTCCGGCTGAAACGTCGATATATGCAATAAAAACCGAACTTCTCCCCTTTTCAATATCTTACTCAGTATTTTAACGAGAAACAAATAGATGAATGAAAATGAAGTATTTATAGTTATTATCTAATCAATTATGTGTTTGCATCATTTTTATCGTATATATATGAATTATTACCCATAGACTGAAAATTCACAAAAACGTGGAAAAACGGCAAAATATTGCCTAATTCGATGATATTTTGTTTAAATCACATAAAGGAAAAGGGGATGATAAACGTCAAAATATTGCTAAATTCGATGATTTTTCGTACGAAACAAAATGCAAGAAAACTTCCTTAAAATGCAATATTATGCGAAATTCTGAGATTTGAAGGCCAAATCACATATCGTGATACTACATGAAATAGAATCGAAATATTGGTAAAAATGAATATATTTACGTAGTATCAAACTATATGAAAAACGTGAAAAAAGTCAATATTTAACCATATTTGAGGATTTTAACTTCAAATCATAGAGCGAGGTTTCGTATTATTTAGATCCAAGAAAAGACATATGACAATGTTGTTTCCAATACAAATGATAAAAAACAATGTGTTTTCATTAGAATTAACTAAAATGTTCCTGATTTTTCGTTTATATTACCAAGGGAAGATGTACACGTAAAACCGTTCTAATCCGGCTGAAACGTCGATATATGCAATAAAAACCGAACTTCTCCCCTTTTCAATATCTTACTCAGTATTTTAACGAGAAACAAATAGATGATTGAAAATGAAGTATTTAAGGTTATTATCTAATCAATTATGTGTTTGCATCATTTTTATCGTATATATATGAATTAATACCCTTAGACTGAACATTCACAAAAACGTGGAAAAACGGCAAAATATTGCCTAATTCGATGATATTTTGTTTAAGTCACATAAAGGAAAAGGGGATGATAAACGTCAAAATATTGCTAAATTCGATGATTTTTCGTACGAAACAAAATGCAAGAAAACTTGCTTAAAATGCAATATTATGCGAAATTCTGAGATTTGAAGGCCAAATCATACTACATGAAATAATAAGTAAGTAATACTAAGTAATAATAAGTATTTAAATACTTAAATAATAATATAGAAAAATAAGAAATAAGAAATAATAAGTAATACTACATGAAATAGTATCGAAATATTGGTAAAAATGAATATATTTACGTAATATCAAACTACATGAAAAACGTGAAAAAAGTCAATATTTAACCATATTTGAGGATTTTAACTTCAAATCATAGAGCGAGGTTTCGTATTATTTAGATCCAAGAAAAGACATATGACAATGTTGTTTCCAATACAAATGATAAAAATCAATGTGTTTTCATTAGTATTAACTAAAATGTTCCTGATTTTCCGTTTGTATTACCGATGGAAGATGTACACGAAAATCGCTCTATTCCGTCTGAAACATCGATATATGCAATAAAAACAGGACTTCTCCCCTTTTAAATATCTTACTCAGTATTTTAACGAGAAACAAATAGATGATTGAAAATGAAGTATTTAAGGTTATTATCTAATCAATTATGTGTTTGCATCATTTTTATCGTATATATATGAATTATTACCCATAGACTGTAAATTCACAAAAACGTGGAAAACGGCAAAATATTGCCTAATTCGATGATATTTTGTTTTTACAAAATTCGATGAATTTTCAGGAAGTTTTCAAGTCACATAAAGGAAAAGGGGATAATAAACGTCAAAAGATTGCTAAATTCGATGATTTTTCGTACAAAACGAAATGCAAGAAAACTTGCTTGAAATGCAATATTATGCGAAATTCTGAGATTTGAAGGCCAAATCACATATCGTGATACTACATGAAATAGTATCGAAATATTGGTAAAAATGAATATATTTACGTAATATCAAACTACATGAAAAACGTGAAAAAAGTCAATATTTAACCATATTTGAGGATTTTAACTTCAAATCATAGAGCGAGGTTTCGTATTATTTAGATCCAAGAAAAGACATATGACAATGTTGTTTCCAATACAAATGATAAAAATCAATGTGTTTTCATTAGTATTAACTAAAATGTTCCTGATTTTCCGTTTGTATTACCGATGGAAGATGTACACGAAAATCGCTCTATTCCGTCTGAAACGTCAATATATGCAATAAAAACAGGACTTCTCCCCTTTTCAATATCTTACTCAGTATTTTAACGAGAAACAAATAGATGAATGAAAATGAAGTATTTATAGTTATTATCTAATCAATTATGTGTTTGCATCATTTTTATCGTATATATATATGAATTAATACCCTTAGACTGAACATTCACAAAAACGTGGAAAAACGGCAAAATATTGCCTAATTCGATAATATTTTGTTTAAGACACATAAAGGAAAAGGGGATGATAAACGTCAAAATATTGCTAAATTCGATGATTTTTCGTACGAAACAAAATGCAAGAAAACTTCCTGAAAATGCAATATTATGCGAAATTCTGAGATTTGAAGGCCTAATCACATATCGTGATACTACATGAAATAGAATCGAAATATTGGTAAAAATGAATATATTTACGTAGTATCAAACTACATGAAAAACGTGAAAAAAGTCAATATTTAACCATATTTGAGGATTTTAACTTCAAATCATAGAGCGAGGTTTCGTATTATTTAGATCCAAGAAAAGACATATGACAATGTTGTTTCCAATACAAATGATAAAAATCAATGTGTTTTCATTAGTATTAACTAAAATGTTCCTGATTTTCCGTTTATATTACCGATGGAAGATGTACACGAAAATCGCTCTATTCCGGCTGAAACGTCGATATATGCAATAAAAACCGAACTTCTCCCCTTTTCAATATATTACTCAGTATTTTAACGAGAAACAAATAGATGAATGAAAATGAAGTATTTATAGTTATTATCTAATCAATTATGTGTTAGCATAATTTTTATCGTATATATATGAATCAATACCCTTAGACTGAACATTCACAAAAACGTGGAAAAACGGCAAAATATTGCCTAATTCGATAATATTTTGTTTAAGTCACATAAAGGAAAAGGGGATGATAAACGTCAAAATATTGCTAAATTCGATGATTTTTCGTATGAAACAAAATGCAAGAAAACTTGCTTAAAATGCAATATTATGCGAAATTCTGAGATTTGAAGGCCAAATCATATATCGTGATACTACATGAAATAGTATCGAAATATTGGTAAAAATGAATATATTTACGTAATATCAAACTACATGAAAAACGTGAAAAAAGTCAATATTTAACCATATTTGAGGATTTTAACTTCAAATCATAGAGCGAGGTTTCGTATTATTTAGATCCAAGAAAAGACATATGACAATGTTGTTTCCAATACAAATGATAAAAATCAATGTGTTTTCATTAGTATTAACTAAAATGTTCCTGATTTTCCGTTTGTATTACCGATGGAAGATGTACACGAAAATCGCTCTATTCCGTCTGAAACGTCAATATATGCAATAAAAACAGGATTCTCCCCTTTTCAATATCTTACTCAGTATTTTAACGAGAATCAAATAGATGATTGAAAATGAAGTATTTAAGGTTATTATCTAATCAATTATGTGTTTGCATCATTTTTATCGTATATATATGAATTATTACCCATAGACTGTAAATTCACAAAAACGTGGAAAACGGCAAAATATTGCCTAATTCGATGATATTTTGTTGAAGTCACATAAAGGAAAAGGGGATAATAAACGTCAAAAGATTGCTAAATTCGATGATTTTTCGTACGAAAAGAAATGCAAGAAAACTTGCTTGAAATGCAATATTATGCGAAATTCTGAGATTTGAAGGCCAAATCACATATCGTGATACTACATGAAATAGTATCGAAATATTGGTAAAAATGAATATATTTACGTAATATCAAACTACATGAAAAACGTGAAAAAAGTCAATATTTAACCATATTTGAGGATTTTAACTTCAAATCATAGAGCGAGGTTTCGTATTATTTAGATCCAAGAAAAGACATATGACAATGTTGCTTCCAATACAAATGATAAAAAACAATGTGTTTTCATTAGAATTAATTAAAATGTTCCTGATTTTTCGTTTATATTACCAAGGGAAGATGTACACGTAAAACCGTTCTAATCCGGCTGAAACGTCGATATATGCAATAAAAACCGAACTTCTCCCCTTTTCAATATCTTACTCAGTATTTTAACGAGAAACAAATAGATGATTGAAAATGAAGTATTTAAGGTTATTATCTAATCAATTATGTGTTTGCATCATTTTTATCGTATATATATGAATTAATACCTATAGACTGAAAATTCACAAAAACGTGGAAAAACGGCAAAATATTGCCTAATTCGATGATATTTTGTTTAACTCACATAAAGGAAAAGGGGATGATAAACGTCAAAATATTGCTAAATTCGATGATTTTTCGTACGAAACAAAATGCAAGAAAACTTGCTTAAAATGCAATATTATGCGAAATTCTGAGATTTGAAGGCCAAATCATATATCGTGATACTACATGAAATAGTATCGAAATATTGGTAAAAATGAATATATATACGTAATATCAAACTACATGAAAAACGTGAAAAAAGTCAATATTTAACCATTTTTGAGGATTTTAACTTCAAATCATAGAGCGAGGTTTCGTATTATTTAGATCCAAGAAAAGACATATGACAATGTTGTTTCCAATACAAATGATAAAAATCAATGTGTTTTCATTAGTATTAACTAAAATGTTCCTGATTTTCCGTTTGTATTACCGATGGAAGATGTACACGAAAATCGCTCTATTTCGTCTGAAACGTCGATATATGCAATAAAAACAGGACTTCTCCCCTTTTCAATATCTTACTCAGTATTTTAACGAGAAACAAATAGATGATTGAAAATGAAGTATTTAAGGTTATTATCTAATCAATTATGTGTTTGCATCATTTTTATCGTATATATATGAATTAATACCCATAGACTGAAAATTCACAAAAACGTGGAAAAACGGCAAAATATTGCCTAATTCGATGATATTTTGTTTAACTCACATAAAGGAAAAGGGGATGATAAACGTCAAAATATTGCTAAATTCGATGATTTTTCGTACGAAACAAAATGCAAGAAAACTTGCTTAAAATGCAATATTATGCGAAATTCTGAGATTTGAAGGCCAAATCATATATCGTGATACTACATGAAATAGTATCGAAATATTGGTAAAAATGAATATATTTACGTAATATCAAACTACATGAAAAACGTGAAAAAAGTCAATATTTAACCATTTTTGAGGAATTTAACTTCAAATCATAGAGCGAGGTTTCGTATTATTTAGATCCAAGAAAAGACATATGACAATGTTGTTTCCAATACAAATGATAAAAATCAATGTGTTTTCATTAGTATTAACTAAAATGTTCCTGATTTTCCGTTTGTATTACCGATGGAAGATGTACACGAAAATCGCTCTATTCCGTCTGAAACGTCGATATATGCAATAAAAACAGGACTTCTCCCCTTTTCAATATCTTACTCAGTATTTTAACGAGAAACAAATAGATGATTGAAAATGAAGTATTTAAGGTAATTATCTAATCAATTATGTGTTTGCATCATTTTTATCGTATATATATGAATTAATACCCATAGACTGAAAATTCACAAAAACGTGGAAAAACGGCAAAATATTGCCTAATTCGATGATATTTTGTTTAAGTCACAAAAGAAAAGGGGATGATAAACGTCAACATATTGCTAAATTCGATGATTTTTCGTACGAAACAAAATGCAAGAAAACTTCCTGAAAATGCAATATTATGCGAAATTCTGAGATTTGAAGGCCAAATCACATATCGTGATACTACATGAAATAGAATCGAAATATTGGTAAAAATGAATATATTTACGTAGTATCAAACTACATGAAAAACGTGAAAAAAGTCAATATTTAACCATATTTGAGGATTTTAACTTCAAATCATAGAGCGAGGTTTCGTATTATTTAGATCCAAGAAAAGACATATGACAATGTTGTTTCCAATACAAATGATAAAAATCAATGTGTTTTCATTAGTATTAACTAAAATGTTCCTGATTTTCCATTTATATAACCGATGAAAGATGTACACGAAAATCGCTCTATTCCGGCTGAAACGTCGATATATGCAATAAAAACCGAACTTCTCCCCTTTTCAATATATTACTCAGTATTTTAACGAGAAACAAATAGATGATTGAAAATGAAGTATTTATAGTTATTATCTAATCAATTATGTGTTTGCATCATTTTTATCGTATATATATGAATTAATACCCTTAGACTGAACATTCACAAAAACGTGGAAAAACGGCTAAATATTGCCTAATTCGATAATATTTTGTTTAAGTCACATAAAGGAAAAGGGGATGATAAACGTCAAAATATTGCTAAATTCGATGATTTTTCGTACGAAACAAAATGCAAGAAAACTTGCTTAAAATGCAATATTATGCGAAATTCTGAGATTTGAAGGCCAAATCATATATCGTAATACTACATGAAATAGTATCGAAATATTGGTAAAAATGAATTTATTTACGTAATATCAAACTACATGAAAAACGTGAAAAAAGTCAATATTTAACCATATTTGAGGATTTTAACTTCAAATCATAGAGCGAGGTTTCGTATTATTTAGATCCAAGAAAAGACATATGACAATGTTGTTTCCAATACAAATGATAAAAATCAATGTGTTTTCATTAGTATTAACTAAAATGTTCCTGATTTTCCGTTTGTATTACCGATGGAAGATGTACACGAAAATCGCTCTATTCCGTCTGAAACATCGATATATGCAATAAAAACAGGACTTCTCCCCTTTTAAATATCTTACTCAGTATTTTAACGAGAAACAAATAGATGATTGAAAATGAAGTATTTAAGGTTATTATCTAATCAATTATGTGTTTGTATCATTTTTATCGTATATATATGAATTAATACCCATAGACTGAAAATTCACAAAAACGTGGCAAAACGGCAAAATATTGCCTAATTCGATGATATTTTGTTTAAGTCACATAAAAGAAAAGGGGATGATAAACGTCAAAATATTGCTAAATTCGATGATTTTTCGTACGAAACAAAATGCAAGAAAACTTCCTTAAAATGCAATATTATGCGAAATTCTGAGATTTGAAGGCCAAATCACATATCGTGATACTACATGAAATAGAATCGAAATATTGGTAAAAATGAATATATTTACGTAGTATCAAACTACATGAAAAACGTGAAAAAAGTCAATATTTAACCATATTTGAGGATTTTAACTTCAAATCATAGAGCGAGGTTTCGTATTATTTAGATCCAAGAAAAGACATGACAATGTTGTTTCCAATACAAATGATAAAAAACAATGTGTTTTCATTAGAATTAACTAAAATGTTCCTGATTTTTCGTTTATATTACCAAGGGAAGATGTACACGTAAAACCGTTCTAATCCGGCTGAAACGTCGATATATGCAATAAAAACCGAACTTCTCCCCTTTTCAATATCTTACTCAGTATTTTAACGAGAAACAAATAGATGATTGAAAATGAAGTATTTAAGGTTATTATCTAATCAATTATGTGTTTGCATCATTTTTATCGTATATATATGAATTATTACCCATAGACTGTAAATTCACAAAAACGTGGAAAACGGCAAAATATTGCCTAATTC
>NC_091170.1:47624184-47826868 GCF_040958095.1 Procambarus clarkii | reverse complement strand
TATATTATATTATATATATATATATATATTAATATATATATATAATTATATTATATAATTATTTATATATATATATATTTATTTATATATATATATATTATATTATATATATTATATTATATATATATATTATATTATATATATATATTATATTATATATATATTATATTATATATATATATTATATATATATATATTATAATATATATTATATTATATATATATATATTATATATATTATTATATTATATATATATATTATATTATATATTATATATATATATATATATATATATTATATTATATATATTTATATATATATATATATATATATATATATATATAATATATATATATATGTATTAGGTTAGGTTTGGTAGGGTTGGTTAGTATCATATATCTACGTATAACTAGCTAGTTTACCTTTATATATATATTATTATATATATATATTATATAAAAAGTTTGTGAGGAAGACCTCTGGTGCCAATGTGGACCCATAGCCTCGGAGAAGAAAATAAAAAGTATTCAGAGGAGACCTTGTGGTCACTCACTAAACACTAATATTATCTTCTACCACCCCATTCTTTTGTATGTACACATATATATTTGCTATATTTGAACTTTGTTCAAAGAGGGAGTTACATATAGGTTACAAAGATGGTTATCATATATATATTATTTATATATATATATTATTAATATATATATTATATATATATATATTATTTATATATATATAAATATTATATATATATATTATATATATAATATATTATTTATATATAAATATATTATTATATATAAATATATATATATATATATAATATAAATATATATACTATTACACTACGTTCTTATATATTACACTAATATATATATATATATATATATATATATATATATATATATATATATATAATATATATATATATTATTATATATATATATACATTATATAAATTATTTATATATATATATTAATATATATATATATATAATTATATAGGTCATATGTTTTGTATTTTTGCTGATTTGTTAGTAAATAATAAAAGAAATATAAATTATTTGATTTTTTTACCCTTAAATTGGTTTTAATATTTAAATTGAAAACAATAATATAATATAAAAAAATATAGAAAAATAATAATACATTATAAAATAAAATATAATAAAAATAATATAATATAATATAAAATAATATAATTAATTTCAAGAAATTTAACTTTAAACACAAAGATGTGAAAAGGGTTCAGATAAGGCTCAAACCTTTCACAAGAGATTCATATTGGTGTATGAATGGATTATGAATGACTCATGTTAGGAGTGTAAAGTTGCCACAACATCTCAAATTAGTGTTAGATACATATGTCTTGGTTATAAGTTTTGGAAACCTATTTAAGTCCACACACAATATCGTATCTGATACGATAAAACAAACGTTTCCAATACTTTCAAATACTTTCCAGATATGTTGTGGCAACCTAAAATTGTTTGCTGGGTTAAGCCTCTGCATCCCTTTGAGCCTCTGCATCAATTTCTTAAGCCTCTCCATCCCTTGCTTGAACCTCTCCATCCCACTCTTGAACTCCTGCATCCCTTTCATGAGCCTCTGCATGCCACTCTTGAACTCCTGCATCCCTTTCATGAGCCTCTGCATCCCTCTCCTTAGCCTTTGCATCACTCTTTAAGCCTCTCCATCCTCTATTGAGCCTCTGCATCACTCTCATAAGCCTCTGCATCACTCTCCTGAGCCTCTGCATAACTCTCTTGAGTCTCTGCATCACTCTCTTGAGCCTCTGCATCCCTCTCTTGAGCCTCTGCAACACTCTCTTCAGCCTCTGCATCACTCTCTTGAACCTTTGCATCCCTCTCTTAAGCCTCTGCATCACTCTCTTAAGCCTATGCATCACTCTCTTGATCCTCTGCATCACTCTCTTGAGCCTCTGCATCCCTCTCTTGAGCCTCTCCATCACTCTCTTCAGCCTCTGCATCACCCTCTTAAGCCTCTGCCTCACCGATTTTGAGCCTCTGCATCAATTTCTTAAGCCTATGCATCCCTTTCTTGAGCCTCTGCATCCCTCTCTTGAACTCCTGCATCCCTCTCATGAGCCTCTGCATCCCTCTTGAGCCTTTGCATCATTCTCTTAATAAGCTTCTGCATCCCTCTCTTAAGCCTGTGCGTCACTCTCTTAAGCCTATGCATCACTCTCTTGATCCTCTGCATCACTCTCTTGAGCCTCTGCATCCCTCTCTTGAACCTCTGCATCACTCTCTTGAGCCTCTCCATCACTCGATTGAGCCTCTGCATCCCTCTCTTAAGCCTCTGCATCACTCTCTTGAGCCTATGCATCACTTGCTTGAGCCTCTGCATCACGCTTTTGAGCCTCTGCACCACTATCTTGAGCCACTGCATCAATCTTTTGAGCCTCTGCATCCCTCTCTTAAGCCTCTGCAACACTCTCTTCAGCCTCTGCATCACTCTCTTAAGCCTCTGCATCCCTCACTTGATTCTCTGCATCACTCTCGTAAGCCTCTGCATCAGTCTCTTGAGCCTCTGCATCACTCGCTTGAGCCTCTGCATCCCTCTCTTAAGCCTCTGCATCATTCTCTTGAGCGTCTGCATTACTCTCTTGAGCCTCTGCATCACTCTCTTGAGCCTCTGCATCACTCTCTTGAGCCTCTGCATCACTCACTTGAGCCTCTGCATCCCTCTCTTAAGCCTCTGTATCACTCTCTTAAGCCTCTACATCATTCTCTTGAGCCTCTGCATCTCTCTCTTGAGCCTCTGCAACACTCTTCAGCCTCTGCATCACTCTCTTAAGCCTCTGCATCACTCTTCTGCCTCTGCATCACTCTCTTAAGCCTCTGCTTCCCTCTCTTGATCCTCTGCATCACTCTCCTGAGCCTCTGCATCACTCTCATGATCCTCTGCATCACTCTCTCGAGCCTCTGCATCACTCTCTTCATCCTATGCATACCTCTCATGAGCATCTGCATCACTCTCTAGGGCCCCTGCATCCCTCTCTTGAGCCTCTCCATCACTCTCTTGAGCCTCTGCATCACCCTCTTAAGCCTCTGTATCCCTATTTTGAGCCTCAGCATCAATTTCTTAAGCCTCTGCATCCCTTGCTTGAGCCTCTGCATCCCACTTTTGAACTCCTGCATCCCTTTCATGAGTCTCTGCATCCCACCCTTGAACTATTGCATCCCTTTCATGAGCCTCTGCATCCCTCTCCTTAGCATTTGCATTACTCTCTTAAGCCTCTCCATCCCTCTCTTGAGCCTCTGCATCACTCTCATAAGCCTCTGCATCACTCTCCTGAGCCTCTGCATAACTCTCTTGAGTCTCTGCATCACTCTCTTAAGCCTCTGCATCCCTCTCTTGAGCCTCTGCAACACTCTCTTCAGCCTCTGCATCACTCTCTTGAACCTTTGCATCCCTCTCTTAAGCCTCTGCATCACTCTCTTAAGCCTATGCATCACTCTCTTGATCCTCTGCATCACTCTCTTGAGCATCTGCATCCCTCTCTTGAGCCTCTCCATCACTCTCTTCAGCCTCTGCATCACCCTCTTAAGCCTCTGCCTCGCCAATTTTGAGCCTCTGCATCAATTTCTTAAGCCTCTGCATCCCTTTCTTGAGCCTCTGCATCCCTCTTTTGAACTCCTGCATCCCTCTCATGAGCCTCTGCATCCCTCTCTTGAGCCTTTGCATCATTCTCTTAATAAGCCTCTGCATCCCTCTCTTAAGCCTCTGCATCACTCTCTTAAGCCTATGCATCACTCTCTTGATCCTCTGCATCACTCTCTTGAGCCTCTGCATCCCTCTCTTGAGCCTCTGCATCACTCTCTTGAGCCTCTCCATCACTCGATTGAGCCTCTGCATCCCTCTCTTAAGCCTCTGCATCACTCTCTTGAGCCTATGCATCACTTTCTTGAGCCTCTGCATCACGCTTTTGAGCCTCTGCACCACTATCTTGAGCCACTGCATCAATCTTTTGAGCCTCTGCATCCCTCTCTTAAGCCTCTGCAACACTCTCTTCAGCCTCTGCATCACTCTCTTAAGCCTCTGCATCCCTCACTTGATTCTCTGCATCACTCTCGTAAGCCTATGCATCAGTCTCTTGAGCCTCTGCATCACTCGCTTGAGCCTCTGCATCCCTCTCTTAAGCCTCTGCATCATTCTCTTGAGCGTCTGCATTACTCTCTTGAGCCTCTGCATCACTCTCTTGAGCCTCTGCATCACTCTCTTGAGCCTCTGCATCACTCTCTTGAGCCTCTGCATCACTCGCTTGAGCCTCTGCATCCCTCTCTTAAGCCTCTGTATCACTCTCTTAAGCCTCTACATCATTCTGTTGAGCCTCTGCATCTCTCTCTTGAGCCTCTGCAACACTCTTCAGCCTCTGCATCACTTCTTAAGCCTCTGCATCACTCTTCTGCCTCTGCATCACTCTCTTAAGCCTCTGCTTCCCTCTCTTGATCCTCTGCATCACTCTCCTGAGCCTCTGCATCACTCTCATGATCCTCTGCATCACTCTTTCGAGCCTCTGCATCACTCTCTTCATCCTATGCATACCTCTCATGAGCATCTGCATCACTCTCTAGGGCCCCTGCATCCCTCTCTTGAGCCTCTCCATCACTCTCTTGAGCCTCTGCATCACCCTCTTAAGCCTCTGCATCCCTATTTTGAGCCTCTGCATCCCTTTCATGAGCCTCTGCATCCCACTCTTGAACTATTGCATCCCTTTCATGAGCCTCTGCATCCCTCTCCTTAGCATTTGCATTACTCTCTTAAGCCTCTCCATCCCTCTCTTGAGCCTCTGCATCACTCTCATAAGCCTCTGCATCACTCTCCTGAGCGGCTGCATAACTCTCTTGAGTCTCTGCATCACTCTCTTAAGCCTCTGCATCCCTCTCTTGAGCCTCTGCAACACTCTCTTCAGCCTCTGCATCACTCTCTTGAACCTTTGCATCCCTCTCTTCAGCCTCTGCATCACTCTCTTAAGCCTATGCATCACTCTCTTGATCCTCTGCATCACTCTCTTGAGCCTCTGCATCCCTCTCTGGAGCCTCTCCATCACTCTCATGAGCCTCTGCATCACCCTCTTAAGCCTCTACCTCACCAATTTTGAGCCTCTGCATCAATTTCTTAAGCCTCTGCATCCCTTTCTTGAGCCTCTGCATCCTTCTCTTGAACTCCTGCATCCCTCTCATGAGCCTCTGCATCCCTCTCTTGAGCCTTTGCATCATTCTCTTAATAAGCCTCTGCATCCCTCTCTTGAGCCTCTGCATCACTCTCGTAAGCCTCTGCATCACTTACCTGAGCCTCTGCATAACTCTCTTGAGTCTCTACATCACTCTCTTTAGCCTCTGCATCCCTCTCTTGAGCCTTTGCAACACTCTCTTCAGCCTCTGCATCACTCTCTTAAGCCTCTGAATCCCTCTCTTGAGCCTCGGAATCCCGCTCTTGGTCCTCCGCATCACTCTCTTGAGCCTCTGCATCATTCTCTTGAGCCTCTGCATCACTCGCTTGTGCCTCTGCATCACTCTCTTGAGCCTCTGCATCACTCGCTTGAGCCTCTGCATCCCTCTCTAAGCCTCTGCATCACTCTCGTGAGATTATGCATCATTTTCTTGAGCCTCTGCATCACTCTTTTGAGCCTCTGCACCACTCTCTTGAGCCTCTGCATCAATTTCTGAGCCTCTGCATCCCTCTCTTAAGCTTCTGCAACACTCTCTTCAGCCTCTGCATCACTCTCTTAAGCCTCTGCATCCCTCACTTGATTCTCTGCATCACTCTCGTAAGCCTCTGCATCGGTCTCTTGAGCCTCTGCATCCTCTCTAAAGCCTCTACATCATTCTCTTGAGCCTCTGCATTACTCTCTTGAGCCTCTGCATCACTCTCTTGAGCCTCTGCATTACTCTCTTGAGCCTCTGCATCACTCTCTTGAGCCTCTGCATTCCCTCTTTAAAGCCTCTACATCATTCTCTTGAGCCTCTGCATTACTCTCTCTTGAGCCTCTGCATCACTCTCTTGAGCCTCTGCATCACTCTCTTGAGCCTCTGCATCACTCGCTTGAGCCTCTGCATCCCTCTCTTAAGCCTCTGCATCACTCTCTTCAGCCTCTGCATCACTCTCTTGAGCCTCTGCATCTCTCTCGTGAGCCTCTGCTACACTCTTCAGCCTCTGCATCACTCTCTTAAGCCTCTGCATCACTTTCTTCTGACTCTGCATCACTCTTTTAAGCCCCTGCATCACTCTCGTCAACCTCTGAATCACTCTCTCGAGCCTCTCGATCACTCTCTTGAGTCCCTGCATCCCTCTCTTGAGCCTCTGCATCCCTATCTTAAGCCTCTGCATCACCCTCTTAAGCCTCTGCATCCCTCTTTTGAGCCTCTGCATCACTTTCTTATGCCTCTGTATCCCTTTCTTGAGCCTCTGCGTCTCTCTCTTGAGCCTCTGCAGCACACTCTTAAGCCTCTGTATCCCTCTTTTGAGCCTCAACATCACTTTCTTAAGCCTCTGCATCCCTTTCCTGAGCCTCTGCATCACTCTCTTGAGCCTCAGCATCCCTCTCTTAAGCCTCTGCATCACTCTCTTAAGCCTCTGCGTCACTCTCGTAAGCCTCAGAATCACTCTCTTTAGCCTCTGCATCCCTCTCTTGAGCCTCTGCATCACTCTCTTCAGTCTTTGCATCCCTCTCTAGAGCCTTTGCATCACTCTCTTGAGCCAATGCATCAATCTCTGTAGCCTCTACATTCCTCTCTTGAGCCTCTGCATCCCTCTCTTAAGCCTCTGCATCACTCTCTTGAGCCTCTGCATCACTCTCCTGAGCCTCTGCATCACTCTCTTGAGCCTCTGTATCACTCTCTTAAGCCTCTGCAACACTCTCTTGATCCTCTGCATCACTCCCTCGAGCATCTGCATCACTCTCTTGATCCTCTGCATCACCCTCTTAAGCCTCTGCATCCCTCTTTTGAGCCTCTGCATCACTTTCTTAAGCCTCAGCATCCCTTTCTTGAGCCTCTGCATCACTCTTTTGAACTCCTGCATCCCTCTCAAGAGCCTCTGCATCCCTCTCCTGAGCCTCTGCATCACTCTCTTAAGCCTCTGCATCCCCCTCTTGAGCCTCTGCGTCACTCTCAGGAGCCTCTGTATCACTCTCTTATGCCTCTGCATCCCTCTCTTGAGCCTCTGAATCCCTCGCTTGAGCCTCTGCATCACTCTCTCGAGCCTCTGCATCATTCTCCTAAGCCTCTGCATCACTCTCTTGAGCCTTTGCATCCCTCTCTTAAGCCTCTGCATCACTCTCTTAAGCCTCTGCATCCCTCTCCTCAGCCTCTGCATCGTTCTCCTAAGCCTCTCCATCCCTCACTTGAGCCTCTGCATCCCTTTCATGAGCCTCTGCATCCTTCTCTTGAGCCTTTGCATCACTCTCTTAAGCCTCTGCATTCCTCTCTTGAGCCTCTGCATCACTCCTTTGATTCTCTGCATCCCGCTCTTAAGCCTCTGCATCCCCTGTCTTGAGCCTCTGCATCACTCTCTTGAGTCTCTTCATCCCTCTCTTAATCCTCTGCATCATTCTCCTCAGCCTCTGCATCACTTTTTTAAGGCTCTGCATCATTCTCTTCAGCATCTGTATCCCTCTCTTAAGCCTCTACATCATTCTCTTCAGCCTCTGCATCCCTCTCTTAAGCTTCTGCATCATTCTCTTCAGCCTCTGCATTCCTCTCTTAAGCCTCTGCATCACTCTCTTGATGCTCTGCAACCCTCTCCTCAGCCTCTGCATCATTCTTTTGAGCCCCTGCATCATTCTCTTGAGCATCTGCATCCCTCTCTTAAGCCTCTACATCATTCTTTTGTGCCTCTGCATCACTCTCTTGAACCTCAGCATCACTCTCTTAAGGCTCTGCATCACTCTCTTCAGCCTCTACATTTCTCTATTGAGCCTCTGCATCACTCTCTTAAGCCTCTGCATCACTCTCTTGAGCCTCTGCATCACTCGCTTGAGCCTCTGCATCCCTCTCTTAAGCCTCTGTATCACTCTCTTAAGCCTCTACATCATTCTCTTGAGCCTCTGCATCTCTCTCTTGAGCCTCTGCAACACTCTTCAGCCTCTGCATCACTCTCTTAAGCCTCTGCATCACTCTTCTGCCTCTGCATCACTCTCTTAAGCCTCTGCTTCCCTCTCTTGATCCTCTGCATCACTCTTTTGAGCCTCTGCATCACTCTCATGATCCTCTGCATCACTCTCTCGAGCCTCTGCATCACTCTCTTCATCCTATGCATACCTCTCATGAGCATCTGCATCACTCTCTAGGGCCCCTGCATCCCTCTCTTGAGCCTCTCCATCACTCTCTTGAGCCTCTGCATCACCCTCTTAAGCCACTGCATCCCTATTTTGAGCCTCAGCATCAATTTCTTAAGCCTCTGCATCCCTTGCTTGAGCCTCTGCATCCCACTTTTGAACTCCTGCATCCCTTTCATGAGTCTCTGCATCCCACTCTTGAACTATTGCATCCCTTTCATGAGCCTCTGCATCCCTCTCCTTAGCATTTGCATTACTCTCTTAAGCCTCTCCATCCCTCTCTTGAGCCTCTGCATCACTCTCATAAGCCTCTGCATCACTCTCCTGAGCCTCTGCATAACTCTCTTGAGTCTCTGCATCACTCTCTTAAGCCTCTGCATCCCTCTCTTGAGCCTCTGCAACACTCTCTTCAGCCTCTGCATCACTCTCTTGAACCTTTGCATCCCTCTCTTAAGCCTCTGCATCACTCTCTTAAGCCTATGCATCACTCTCTTGATCCTCTGCATCACTCTCTTGAGCATCTGCATCCCTCTCTTGAGCCTCTCCATCACTCTCTTCAGCCTCTGCATCACCCTCTTAAGCCTCTGCCTCACCAATTTTGAGCCTCTGCATCAATTTCTTAAGCCTCTGCATCCCTTTCTTGAGCCTCTGCATCCCTCTCTTGAACTCCTGCATCCCTCTCATGAGCCTCTGCATCCCTCTCTTGAGCCTTTGCATCATTCTCTTAATAAGCCTCTGCATCCCTCTCTTAAGCCTCTGCATCACTCTCTTAGGCCTATGCATCACTCTCTTGATCCTCTGCATCACTCTCTTGAGTCTCTGCATCCCTCTCATGAGCCTCTGCATCACTCTCTTGAGCCTCTCCATCACTCGATTGAGCCTCTGCATCCCTCTCTTAAGCCTCTGCATCACTCTCTTGAGCCTATGCATCACTTTCTTGAGCCTCTGCATCACGCTTTTGAGCCTCTGCACCACTATCTTGAGCCACTGCATCAATCTTTTGAGCCTCTGCATCCCTCTCTTAAGCCTCTGCAACACTCTCTTCAGCCTCTGCATCACTCTCTTAAGCCTCTGCATCCCTCACTTGATTCTCTGCATCACTCTCGTAAGCCTCTGCATCAGTCTCTTGAGCCTCTGCATCACTCGCTTGAGCCTCTGCATCCCTCGCTTAAGCCTCTGTATCACTCTCTTAAGCCTCTACATCATTCTGTTGAGCCTCTGCATCTCTCTCTTGAGCCTCTGCAACCCTCTTCAGCCTCTGCATCACTCTCTTAAGCCTCTGCATCACTCTTCTGCCTCTGCATCACTCTCTTAAGCCTCTGCTTCCCTCTCTTGATCCTCTGCATCACTCTCCTGAGCCTCTGCATCACTCTCATGATCCTCTGCATCACTCTTTCGAGCCTCTGCATCACTCTCTTCATCCTATGCATACCTCTCATGAGCATCTGCATCACTCTCTAGGGCCCCTGCATCCCTCTCTTGAGCCTCTCCATCACTCGCTTGAGCCTCTGCATCACCCTCTTAAGCCTCTGCATCCCTATTTTGAGCCTCTGCATCCCTTTCATGAGCCTCTGCATCCCACTCTTGAACTATTGCATCCCTTTCATGAGCCTCTGCATCCCTCTCCTTAGCATTTGCATTACTCTCTTAAGCCTCTCCATCCCTCTCTTGAGCCTCTGCATCACTCTCATAAGCCTCTGCATCACTCTCCTGAGCATCTGCATAACTCTCTTGAGTCTCTGCATCATTCTCTTAAGCCTCTGCATCCCTCTCTTGAGCCTCTGCAACACTCTCTTCAGCCTCTGCATCACTCTCTTGAGCCTCTGCATCCCTCTCTGGAGCCTCTCCATCACTCTCTTGAGCCTCTGCATCACCCTCTTAAGCCTCTACCTCACTAATTTTGAGCCTCTGCATCAATTTCTTAAGCCTCTGCATCCCTTTCTTGAGCCTCTGCATCCTTCTCTTGAACTCCTGCATCCCTCTCATGAGCCTCTGCATCCCTCTCTTGAGCCTTTGCATCATTCTCTTAATAAGCCTCTACATCCCTCTCTTGAGCCTCTGCATCACTCTCGTAAGCCTCTGCATCACTTACCTGAGCCTCTGCATAACTCTCTTGAGTCTCTACATCACTCTCTTTAGCCTCTGCATCCCTCTCTTGAGCCTTTGCAACACTCTCTTCAGCCTCTGCATCACTCTCTTAAGCCTCTGAATCCCTCTCTTGAGCCTCTGATTCCCGCTCTTGGTCCTCCGCATCATTCTCTTGAGCCTCTGCATCACTCGCTTGTGCCTCTGCATCACTCTCTTGAGCCTCTGCATCACTCGCTTGAGCCTCTGCATCCCTCTCGTGAGATTATGCGTCATTTTCTTGAGCCTCTGCATCACTCTTTTGAGCCTCTGCATCACTCTTTTGAGCCTCTGCACCACTCTCTTGAGCCTCTGCATCAATTTCTTGAGCCTCTGCATCCCTCTCTTAAGCTTCTGCAACACTCTCTTCAGCCTCTGCATCACTCTCTTAAGCCTCTGCATCCCTCACTTGATTCTCTGCATCACTCTCGTAAGCCTCTGCATCGGTCTCTTGAGCCTCTGCATCCCTCTCTAAAGCCTCTATATCATTCTCTTGAGCCTCTGCATTACTCTCTTGAGCCTCTGCATCACTCTCTTGAGCCTCTGCATTACTCTCTTGAGCCACTGCATCACTCTCTTGAGCCTCTGCATCCCTCTTTAAAGCCTCTACATCATTCTCTTGAGCCTCTGCATTACTCTCTCTTGAGCCTCTGCATCACTCTCTTGAGCCTCTGCATCACTCTCTTGAGCCTCTGCATCACTCGCTTGAGCCTCTGCATCCCTCTCTTAAGCCTCTGCATCACTCTCTTCAGCCTCTGCATCACTCTCTTGAGCCTCTGCATCTCTCTCTTGAGCCTCTGCTACACTCTTCAGCCTCTGCATCACTCTCTTAAGCCTCTGCATCACTTTCTTCTGACTCTGCATCACTCTTTTAAGCCCCTGCATCACTCTCGTCAACCTCTGAATCACTCTCTCGAGCCTCTCGATCACTCTCTTGAGTCCCTGCATCCCTCTCTTGAGCCTCTGCATCCCTATCTTAAGCCTCTGCATCACCCTCTTAAGCCTCTGCATCCCTCTTTTGAGCCTCTGCATCACTTTCTTATGCCTCTGCATCCCTTTCTTGAGCCTCTGCGTCTCTCTCTTGAGCCTCTGCAGCACACTCTTAAGCCTCTGTATCCCTCTTTTGAGCCTCTGCATCACTTTCTTAAGCCTCTGCATCCCTTTCCTGAGCCTCTGCATCACTCTCTTGAGCCTCAGCATCCCTCTCTTAAGCCTCTGCATCACTCTCTTAAGCCTCTGCGTCACTCTCGTAAGCCTCAGAATCACTCTCTTTAGCCTCTGCATCCCTCTCTTGAGCCTCTGCATCACTCTCTTCAGTCTTTGCATCCCTCTCTAGAGCCTTTGCATCACTCTCTCTTGAGCCAATGCATCAATCTCTGTAGCCTCTTCATTCCTCTCTTGAGCCTCTGCATCCCTCTCTTAAGCCTCTGCATCACTCTCTTGAGCCTCTGCATCACTCTCCTTAGCCTCTGCATCACTCTCTTGAGCCTCTGTATCACTCTCTTAAGCCTCTGCAACACTCTCTTGATCCTCTGCATCACTCTCTCGAGCATCTGCATCACTCTCTTGATCCTCTGCATCACCCTCTTGAGCCTTTGCATTACTCTTTTGAGCCTCTGCATCACTTTCTTAAGCCTCTGCATCCCTTTCTTGAGCCTCTGCATCACTCTTTTGAACTCCTGCATCCCTCTCAAGAGCCTCTGCATCCCTCTCCTGAGCCTCTGCATCACTCTCTTAAGCCTCTGCATCCCCCTCTTGAGCCTCTGCGTCACTCTCAGGAGCCTCTGTATCACTCTCTTATGCCTCTGCATCCCTCTCTTGAGCCTCTGAATCCCTCGCTTGAGCCTCTGCATCACTCTCTCGAGCCTCTGCATCATTCTCCTAAGCCTCTGCATCACTCTCTTGAGCCTTTGCATCCCTCTCTTAAGCCTCTGCATCACTCTCTTAAGCCTCTGCATCCCTCTCCTCAGCCTCTGCATCGTTCTCCTAAGCCTCTCCATCCCTCACTTGAGCCTCTGCATCCCTTTCATGAGCCTCTGCATCCCTCTCTTGAGCCTTTGCATCACTCTCTTAAGCCTCTGCATTCCTCTCTTGAGCCTCTGCATCACTCCTTTGATTCTCTGCATCCCGCTCTTAAGCCTCTGCATCCCCTGTCTTGAGCCTCTGCATCACTCTCTTGAGTCTCTTCATCCCTCTCTTAATCCTCTGCATCATTCTCTTCAGCCTCTGCATCACTTTCTTAAGGCTCTGCATCATTCTCTTCAGCATCTGTATCCCTCTCTTAAGCCTCTACATCATTCTCTTCAGCCTCTGCATCCCTCTCTTAAGCTTCTGCATCATTCTCTTCAGCCTCTGCATTCCTCTCTTAAGCCTCTGCATCACTCTCTTGATGCTCTGCAACCCTCTCCTCAGCCTCTGCATCATTCTTTTGAGCCCCTGCATCATTCTCTTGAGCCTCTGCATCCCTCTCTTAAGCCTCTACATCATTCTTTTGTGCCTCTGCATCACTCTCTTGAACCTCAGCATCACTCTCTTAAGGCTCTGCATCACTCTCTTCAGCCTCTACATTTCTCTATTGAGCCTCTGCATCACTCTCTTAAGCCTCTGCATCACTCTCTTGAGCCTTTGCATCACTCTCTTGAGCCTCTGCATCCCTCTCTTAAGCCTCTGCAACACTCTCTTCAGCCTCTGCAAAACTCTCTTCAGCCTCTGCATCACTCTCTTAAGCCTCTGCATCCCTCTCTTGATCCTCTGAATCCCTCTCTTCAGCCTCTGCATCACTCTCTCGAGCCTCTGCATCACTCTCTTGATCCTCTGCATCACTCTCGTAAGCCTCTGCATCACGCTCTTGAGCCTCTGCATCATTCTCTTGAGCCTCTGCATCCCCCTCTTAGGCCTATGCATCACTTTCTTGAGCCTTTCCATCAATCTCTTGAGCCTCTGCATCACTCTCTTAAACCTCTGCATCGCTCTCTTAAGCGTCTGCACCATTCTCGTAAGCCTCTGAATCACTCTCTTGAGGCTTTGCATCACTCGCGTAAGCCTCTGCATCCCACTCTTAAGCCTCTGCATCACTCTCAAGAGCCTCTGCATCTCTCTCTTCAGCCTCTGCATCACTCTCTTGATCCTCTGCATCACTCTCTTAAGCCTCTGTTTTTCTCTCTTGAGCCTCTGCAACACTCTCTTGAGCCTCTGCATCCCTCTCTGGATCCTCAGCATCCCTCGCTTAAGCCTCTACATCACTCTCATGATCCTTTGCATCACTCTCGTAAGCCTCTGCATCCCCCGCTTAAGCCTCTACATCATTCTCTTGAGCCTCTGCATCCCTCTCTTGAGCCTTTCCATCACTCTCTTAAGCCTCTGCATCCCTCTCTTGAGCCTCTGTATCACTCTCAAGTGCCTCTGCATCCCTCACTTTAGCCTCTGCATCCTTTTCTTGAGCCTCTGCATCCTTCTCTTCGGCCTATTCATCCCTCTCTTGAGCCTCTGCATCCCTCTCTTGAGCCTCTGCATCACTCTCTTAAGCCTCTGCATCACTCTCGTAAGCCTCTGCATCACTCTCTTAAGCCTCTGCATCACTCTCGTAAACCTCTGAATCACTCCATTGAGCCTCTCCATCACTCTCTTGTGCCCCTGCATCCCTCTCTTGAGCCTCTGCATCAGTTTCTTAAGCCTCTGCATCCCTTTATTGAGCCTCTGCGTCTCTCTCTTGAACTCCTGCATCCCTCTCTTGAGCCCCTGCATCCCTCTCTAGAGCCCCTGCATCCCTCTCTTGAGCCTCTGCATCACTCTCTTGAGCCTCTGCATCCCTCTCTTAAGCCTCTGCATCACTCTCTTAAGCCTCTGCGTCACTCTCGTATGCCTCTGTATCCCTCTTTTGAGCCTCTGCATCACTTTCTTAAGCCTCTGCATCCCTCTCTTGAGCCTTTGCATCACTCGCTTAAGCCTCTGCATCCCTCTCTTGAGCCTCTGCATCACTCTCAAGAGCCTCTGCATCCCTCTCTTTTGCCTCTGCATCCCTCACTTGAGCCTCTGCATCCCTCTCTTGAGCCCCTGCATCCCTCTCTTGAGCTTCTGCATCTCTCTCTTGAGACTCTGCATCACTCTCTTCGGCCTCTTCATCACTCTCTTAAGCCTCTGCTTCCCTCTCTTGATCCTCTGCATCACTCTCTTGTGCCTCTTCATCACTCTCTTAAGCCTCTGCAACACTCTCTTGAGGCCTCTGCATCCCTCTCTGGATCCTCAGCATCCCTCTCTTGAGCCTTTTGCAGCACTCTCTTGAGCCTCTGCATCATTCTCTTGAGCCTCTGCATCCCTCTCTTTAGCCTCTCTTGATCCTCTACATCACTCTCTTGAGCCTCTGCATCACTCTCTTGAGCCCCTGCATCCCTCTCTTGAGCCTCTGTATCACTTTCTTGAGCTTCTGTATTACCCTCTTAACCCTCAGCATCCCTCCTTTGAGCCTCTGCATCAGTTTCTTAAGCCTCTGCATCCCTTTATTGAGCCTCTGCGTATCTCTCCTGAACTCCTGCATTCTTCTCATGAGCCTCTGTGTCCATCTTTTGAGCCTTTGCATCACTCGCTTATGCCTCTACATCTCTCTCTTGAGCCTCTGCATCACTATCAAGAGCCTCTGCATCCCTCTCTTAAGCCCCGGCATCCCTCTCTTGAGCCTCTACATCACTCTCTTGTGCCTCTACATCCCTCTCTTGAGCCTCTGCATCACTCTCTTCAGCCTCTGCATCCCTCTCTTGAGCCTCTGAATCCATCTTTCGAGCCTCTGCTTCACTCTCTCTAGCCTCTGCATCACTCTCCTCATCCTCAGCATCCCTCTCTTCAGCATCTGCATCACTCTCTTGAACCTCTGAATCCCTCTCTTGATCCTCTGCATCACTCTCTTGAGCCTCTGCATCACTCTCTTGAACCTCTACATCACTCTCTTGAGCCTCTGCATCACTCTCCTGGGCCTCTGCATCACTCTCTTAAGCCTCTGCATTACTCTCTTAAGCCTCTGCATCACTCTCGTAAGCCTCTGAATCACTCTCTTGAGCCTCTGCATCCCTCTCTTGAGCCTCTGCATCACTCTCTTCAGCCTCTGCATCATTCTCTTGAGCCTCGGCATCCGTCTTTTATGCCTCTACATTATTCTCTTGAGCCTCTGCTTCACTCTCTTAAGCCTCTGCCTTTCTCTCTTGAGCCTCTGCATCACTCTCTTGTGCCTCTGCATCCCTCTCTGGATCCTCGCTTAAGCCTCTACATCACTCTCATGATCCTCTGCATCACTCTCGTAAGCCTCTGCATCACGCTCTTGAGCCTCTGCATCATTCTCTTGAGCCTCTGCATCCCCCTCTTAGGCCTATGCATCACTTTCTTGAGCCTTTCCATCAATCTCTTGAGCCTCTGCATCACTCTCGTAAACCTCTGCATCACTCTCTTAAGCGTCTGCACCATTCTCGTAAGCCTCTGAATCACTCTCTTGAGGCTTTGCATCACTCGCGTAAGCCTCTGCATCCCACTCTTAAGCCTCTGCATCACTCTCAAGAGCCTCTGCATCCCTCTCTTTTGCCTCTGCATCCCTCACTTGAGCCTCTGCATCCCTCTCTTGAGCCCCTACATCCCTCTCTTGAGCCTCTGCATCCCTCTCTTAAGCCTCTGCATCACTCTCAAGAGCCTCTGCATCCCTCTCTTTTGCCTCTGCATCCCTCACTTGAGCCTCTGCATCCCTCTCTTGAGCACCTACATCCTTCTCTTGAGCCTCTGCATCCCTCTCCTGAGCCTCTGCATCCCTCTCTTAAGCCTCTGCATAACTTTCTTGAGCCTCTGCATTCCTCTCTTTAGCCTCTGCAACACTCTCTTCAGCCTCTGAATCACTCTCATAAGCCTCTGCATTTCTCTCTTGATCATCTGCATCACTCTCTTGAGCCTCTGCATCACTCTCATGATCCTCTGCATAACTCTCTTGATCCTCCGCATCACTCTCTTGAGCCTCTGCAACGCTCTCTTGATCCTGTGCATTCCTCTCTTGAGCCTCTGCAACACTCTCTTCAGCCTCTGCATCCCTCTCTTGAGCCTCTGAATCCCTCTTTCGAGCCTCTGCTTCACTCTCTCTAGCCTCTGCATCACTCTCCTCATCCTCAGCATCCCTCTCTTCAGCATCTGCATCACTCTCTTGAACCTCTGAATCCCTCTCTTGATCCTCTGCATCACTCTCTTGAGCCTCTGCATCACTCTCCTGAACCTCTACATCACTCTCTTGAGCCTCTGCACCACTCTCCTGAGCCTCTGCATCCCTCTCTTCATCCTCTGCATCACTCTCTAGAGCCTCTGCATCATTCTCTTGAGCCTCTGCATCCCTCTCTTAAGCCTCTACATCATTCTCATGAGCCTCTGCATTACTCTCTTGAGCCTCTGCATCACGCTCTTAAGCCTCTGCATCTCTCTCTTCAGCCTCTGCATCACTCTCTTCAGCCTCTGCATCACTCTCTTAAGCATCAGCATCCCTCACTTAAGCCTCAGCATCACTCTCCTCAGCCTCTGCATCCCTTTCTTGAGCCTCTGCATCAATCTCTTATGCCTCTGCATTACTCTCTGGAGCCTCTGCATCACTCTCTTGAGCCTCTGCATCCCTCTCCGAAGCATCTGCATCACTCTCTTAAGCCTCTGCATCACTCTCTTTAGCCTCTGCATCACTCTCTTGAGCCTATGCATCACTCTCTTGAGCCTCTGCATCACTCTCTTAGGCCTTTGCATCACTCTCTTGAGCCTCTGCATCACTCTCTTGAGCCTCTGCATCCCTCTTTTGAGCCTCTGTATCATTCTCCTAAGCCTCGCAATCCCTCACTTGACCCTCTGCATCCCTCTCGTGAGCCTCTGCATCCCTCCCTTGAGTCTTTGCATCACTCTCTTAAGCCTCTGCATCCCTATCTTGAACCTCTGCGTCACTCTTTTGAGGCTCTACATACCTCTCTTAAGCCTTTGCATCCCCTGTCTTGCCTCTGCATCATTCTCTTGAGTCTCTTCATCCCTCTCTTAAGCCTCTGCATCACTCTCTTGAGCCTTTGCATCTTTCTCCTGAGCCTCTGCATCACTCTCTTGCGCCTCTCCAACACTCTCTTCAGCCTCTGCATCACTCCCTTGAGGCCTCTACATCGCTCTCTTAAGCCTCTGAATCCCTCTCTTGAGCCTCTTCATCAATCTCTTGAGACTCTGCATCCCTCTCTTAAGCCTCTGCAACACTCTCTTCAGCCTCTACATCACTCTCTTAAGCCTCTGCATACCTCTCTTGATCCTTTGCATCACTCTCGTAAGCCTCTGCATCACTCTCTTGAGCCTCTGCATAACTCTTTTTAGCCTCTGCATCACTCTCTTGAGGCTCTGCATCTCTCTCTTGAGACTCTGCATCACTCTCTTCGGCCTCTGCATCACTCTCTTAAGCCTCTGCTTTCCTCTCTTGATCCTCTGCACCACTCTCTTGAGCCTCTGCATCACTCTCTTAAGCCTCTGCATCACTCTCTTGAGGCCTCTGCATCCCTCTCTGGATCCTCTGCATCCCTCTCTGGATACTCAGCATCCCTCTCTTGAGCCTTTTGCAGCACTCTCTTGAGCCTCTGCATCATTCTCTTCAGTCTCTGCATCCCTCTCTTTAGCCTCTCTTGATCCTCTACATCACTCTCTTGAGCCTCTGCATCACTCTCTTGAGCCTCTGCATCACTGTCTTGAGCCTCTGCATCACGCTCTTGAGCCTCTACATCACTCTCTTGAGCCTCTGCATCACTCTCTCGAGCCTCTGCATCACTCCCTTAAACCTCTGCATCCCTCTCATGAGCCTCTACATCCCTCTCTTCAGCCTTTGCATCACTCGCTTAAGCCTCTGCATCTATCTCTTTTGCCTCTGCATCCCTCACTTGAGCCTCTGCATCCCTCTCTTGAGCCTCTGCATCCCTGTCTTGAGCCTCTGCATCCCTCTCTTAAGCCTCTGCATCACTCTCTTAAGCGTCTGCATCATTCTCGTAAGCCTCTGCATCACTCTCTTCAGCCTCTGCATCCCTCTCTAGAGCCTCTGCATCACTCTCTTGAGCCTCTACATCCCTCTCCTGAGCCTCTGCATCCCTCTCTTAAGCCTCTGCATAACTCTCTTGAGCCTCTGCCTAAGAGGCTCAAGAGCCTCTTAAGGCTTAAGCTTAAGAGAGTGATGAAGAGGCACAAGAGAGTGATGCAGAGGATCAAGAGAGGGAAGCAGGGGCTTAGGAGAGTGATGAAGAGGCCGAAGAGAGTGATGCAGAGTCTCAAGAGAGAGAGATGCAGAAGCTCAAGAGAGTGATGCAGAGGCTAAAAAGAGTAATGCAGAGGCTCAAGGGAGTGATGCAGAGGCTTACGAGAGTGATGCAAAGGATCAAGAGAAGTATGCAGAGGCTTACGAGTGTGATGTAGAGGCTGAAGAGAGTGTTGCAGAGGCTTAAGAGAGGGATGCAGAGGCTCAAGAGATTGATGAAGAGGCTCAAGAGAGGGAATCAGAGGCTGAAGAGAGCGATGCAGAGGCCTCAAGAGAGTGATGCAGAGGCTGAAGAGAGTGTTGCAGAGGCGCAAGAGAGTGATGCAGAGGCTCAATATAAAGATGCAAAAGCTCAAGAGAGTGATGCAGAGACTTAAGAGACGGATGCAGAGGCTCAAGAGAGGGATGAAGAGACTCAAGAGAGTGATGCAGAGGCTCAAGACAAGGGATGCAGAGGCTTAAGAGAGGGATGCAGAGGCTCAAGAAAGGGATGCACAGGATCAAGAGAGTGTTGCAGAGGCTCAAGACAGTGATGCGGAGGATCAAGAAAGGGATGCAGCGGCTTAAGAGAGTGATGCAGTGGCGAAGAGAGTGAAGGAGAAGCCCTAGAGAGTGATGCAGAGGCTCAAGAGAGTGATGAAGAGGCTCAAGAGAGTTATGCAGAGGATCAAGAGAGTGATGCAGAGGCTCAAGAGAGTGATGCAGATGATCAAGAGAGGGATGCAGAGGCTTATGAGAGTGATGCTGAGGCTGAAGAGAGTGTTGCAGAGGCTTAAGAGAGGGATGCAGAGGCTCAAGAGAGTGATGCAGAGGCTCAGGAAAGTGAGGCAGAGGCTTAAGAGAGGGATGCAGAGGCTCAAGAGAGGGATGTAGAGGCTCAAGAGAGGGATGCATAGGCTCTAGAGAGGGATGCAGAAATTGAAGAGAGTGATGCAGAGGATCAAGACAGGGATGCAGAGGATCAAGAGAGTGATTCAGAGGCTTACGAGAGTGATGCAGAGGCTTAAGAGAGTGATGCAGAGGCTTAAGAGAGGGATGCAGAGGCTCAAGAGAGGGATGCAGGGGCTCAAGAGAGAGATGCAGAGGCTCAAGTGAGGGATGCAGAGGCAAAAGACAGGGATGCAGAGGCTCTTGAGAGTGATGCAGAGACTCAAGAGAGGGATGCAGAGGCTTAAGCGAGTGATGCAAAGGCTCAAGAGAGGGATGCAGAGGGTCATGAGAGGGATGCAGATGTTTAAGAGAGTGATGCAGAGGCTCAAGAGAGTGATGGAAAGGCTCAAGAAAGTGATGCAGAGGCTTAAGAGAGGGATGTAGAGGCTCAAGAGAATGATGCAGAGGCTCAATAGAGTGATGCAGAGGCTTACGAGAGTGATGCAGAGGATCATGAGAGTGATGTAGAGGCTTAAGCGAGGGATGCTGAGTATCCAGAGAGGGATGCAGAGGCTCAAGAGAGTGATGCAGAGGCTCAAGAGAGAAAGGCAGAGGCTTAAGAGAGCGATGCAGAGGCTCAAGAGAATAATGTAAAGGCATAAAAGACGGATGCCGAGGCTAAAGAGAATGATGCAGAGGCTGAAGAGAGTGATACAGAGGCTCAAGAGAGGGATGCAGAGGCTCAAGAGAGTAATTCAGAGGCATACGAGAGTGACACAGAGGCTTAAGAGAGTGATGCAGAGGCTTAAGAGAGGGATGCAGAGGCTCAAGAGAGTGATGCAGAGGCTCAAGAGAGGGATACAGGGGCTCAAGAGAGGGATGCAGGGGCTCATGAGAGGGATGCAGGAGTTCAAGAGAGAGACGCAGAGGCTCAATAAAGGGATGCAGAGGCTTAAGAAACTGATGCAGAGGCTCAAAAGAGGGATGCAGAGGCTTAAGAGGGTAATGCAGAGGCTCAAAAGAGGGATGCAGAGGCTTTAGAGGGTAATGCAGAGGCTCAAGAAAGTGAGGCAGAGGCTTACGAGAGTGATGCAGAGGCCGAAGAGAAGGATGCAGAGGCTCAAGAAAAGGATGTAGAGGCTTAAGCGTTTGATGCTGAGGATCCAGAGAGGGATGCAGAGGCTCAAGAGAGTGTTGCAGAGGCTCAAGAGAGAAAGGCAGAGGCTTAAGAGAGTGATGCAGAGGATCAAGAGAGTGATGCAGAGGCTGAAGAGAGAGATGCAGAGGCATAGGAGAATGATGCAGAGGCTCAAGAGAGTGATGCAGGGGCTCAAGGGAATGATGTAGAGGCTTAAGAGAGGGATGTAGAGGCTCAAGAGAATGATGCAGAGGCTCATGGGAATGATGCAGAGGATTAAGAGAGGGATGCAGTGGTTTAAGAGAGGGATGAATAGGCTCAAGAGAAGGAAGCAGAGGCTCAAGAGAGGGATGCAGAGGCTAAAGTGAGGGATGTAGAGGCATAATAGAAAGATGCAGAGGCACTTGAAAGTGATGCAGAGGCTGACGAGAGAAATGCAGAGGCTTAAGAGAGTGATGCAAAGGCTCGGGAGAGGGATGCAGAGGCTCAAGAGAATGATGTAGAGGCTTAAGAGAGGGATGCAGAAACTCAAAGAATGATGCAGAGGCTCAAGAGAGTGATGCAGAGGATCAAGAAAATAATGCAGAGGGTGAAGAGAGAGATGCAGAGGCATAGGAGAGTGATGCAGAGGCTCAAGAGAGTGATGCAGTGGCTCAAGAGAATGATGTAGAGGCTTAAGAGAGTGATGTAGAGGCTCAAAAGAATGATGCAGAGGCTCAAGAGAATGATGCAGAGGATCAAGAGAGGGGATGCAGTGGTTTAAGAGAGTGATGCAGAGGCTCAAAAGAGTGATGGAGAGGCTCAAGAGAGTGATGCAGAAGCTTAAGAGAGGGATGCAGAAGCTCAAGAGAGTGATGCAGAGGCCTAATAGAGGGATGCAGAGGCTCAAGAGAGTGATGCTGAGGCTAAAGACAGGGATGCAGAGGCATAAGAGAATGATGCAGAGGCACAAGAGAATGGTGCAGAGGCTTAAGAGAGGAATGCAGAGGCTCAAGCGAGTGATGCAGAGGCTCAAGAGATTGATGCAGAGGCTCAAGAGAGTGATGCAGAGGCTCACGAGAGTAATGCAGACGCTCAAGAGAATGATGTAGAGGCTTAAAAGAGGGATGCAGAGGCTCAAGAGAATGATGCAGAGGCTCACGAGAGTGATGCAGAGAATCAAGTGAGGGATGCAGAGGCTTAAGAGAGTGATGCAGAGGATTAAGAGAGTGTTGCAGAGGCTTAACAGAGGGATGCAGAGGCTCAAGAGATTAATGCAGAGGCTCAAGAGAGAGGTGCAGAGGCTGAAAGGAGTGATGCAGAGGCTCAAAAAAGTGATGCAAAGGCTCAAGAGAGTGATGCAGAGGCTCACGAGGGTGATGCAGAGGATGATGAGAGTGATGCAGAGGCTCAGGAGAGTGATGCAGAGGATTAAGAGAGGGAAGCAGAGGCCTAAGAGAGTGATGCAGAGGCAGATGAGAGTGGTGCAGAGGCTTAAGAGAGTGATGCAGAGGCTGAAGAGTGTTCCAGAGGCTCAAGAGTGTGATGCAGAGGCTTACGAGAGTGATGCAGAGAATCAAGTGAGGGATGCACAGGCTTAAGAGAGTGATGCAGAGGCTCAAGAGAGTGCTGCAGAGGCTCAAGAGAGGGATGCTGAGGATCCAGAGAGGGAGGCAGAGGCTAAAGAGAGTGATGCAGAGGGTGAAGAGAGAGATGCAGAGGCTTAAGAGAGTGATGCAGAGGCTAAAGAGAGTAATGCATAGGCTCAAGAGAATGATGTAGCGGCTTAAGAGAGGGATGCAGAGGCTCAAGAGAATGATGCAGAGGCTCAAGAGAGTGATGCAGAGGATCAAGAGAGGGATGCAGAGGCATAAGAGAGTGATGCAGAGGCTCAGGTGAGTGATGCAGAGGGTCAAGAGAGTGATGTAGAGGCTCAAGAGAGTGATGCAGAGGCTCAAGAGAGTGATGCAGAGGATCATGAGAGTGATGCAGCAGCTCAGGAGAATGATGTAGAGGCTTAAGAGAGGGATGCAGAGGCTCAAGAGACTGATGCAGAGGCTTACGAGAGTGATGCAGAGAATCAAGTGAGGTATGCAGAGGCTTAAGAGAGTGATGCAGAGGCTGAAGAGAGTGTTGCAGAGGCTTAAGAGAGGGATGCAGAGGCTCAAGAGATTAATGCAGAGGCTTAAGAGAGTGGTGCAGAGGCACAAGAGAGTGATGCAGAGCCTTAAGAGAGGAATGCAGAGGCTCAAGCGAGTGATGCAGAGGCTCAAGAGATTGATGCAGAGGCTCAAGAGAGTGATGCAGAGGCTCAAGAGAGTAATGCAGACGCTCAAGAGAATGAAGTAGAGGCTTAAGAGAGGGATGCAGAGGCTCAAGAGACTGATGCAGAGGCTTACGAGAGTGATGCAGAGAATCAAGTGAGGTATGCAGAGGCTTAAGAGAGTGATGCAGAGGCTGAAGAGAGTGTTGCAGAGGCTTAAGAGAGGGATGCAGAGGCTCAAGAGATTAATGCAGAGGCTCAAGAGAGTGGTGCAGAGGCTCAAAAGAGTGATGCAGAGGCTCAAGAAAGTGATGCATATGCTCAAGAGAGTAATGCAGAGGCTTAAGAGAGGGATGCAGAGGATCAAGCGAGTGATTGAGAGGCTCAAGAGAGTGATGCAGAGGCTCAAGAGAGTGATGCAGAGGCTCAAGAGAGGGATGCAGAGGCTTAAGAGAATGATGCAGAGGCTCAGGGGAGTGATGCAGAGGCTTAAGCGAGGGATGCAGAGGCTCAAGAGAGTGATGCAGAGGCGCAGGAGAATGATGCAGAGGCCTAAGAGAATGATGCAGAGGCTGAAGAGAAAGATGCAGAGGCTGAAGAGAGTGATGCAGAGGCTCAAGAAAGGGATGCAGAGGCTCAAGAGAGGGATTCAGAAGCTTACGAGAGTGATGCAGAGGCTTGAGAGAGTGATGCAGAGGCTTAAGAGAGGGATGCCGGGGCTCAAGAGAGGGATGCAGAGGATCAAGAGAGTGATGCAGGGGCTGAAGAGAGAGATGCAGAGGTTTAATTAAGAGAGTGATGCAGAGGCTTAAGAGAGTAATGCAAAGTCTCAGGAGAAGGATGCAGAGGCTTATAAGAGGGATGCAGATTCTCAAAAGAGGGATATAGAGGCTTAGGAAAGTGAAGCAGAGGCTTACGAGAGTGATGCAGAGGCTGAAGAGAGTGATGCAGAGGCTCAAGAGAGTGATGCAGAGGTTGAAGAGAGTGATGCACAGGCTTAAGAGAATGATGCAGAGGCTCAGGAGAGTGCTGCAGAGGCTCAAGAGAGGGATGCTGAGGATCCAGAGAGGGATGCAGAGGCTAAAGAGAGTGATGCAGAGGGTGAAGAGAGAGATGCAGAGGCTTAAGAGAGTGATGCAGAGGCTTAAGAGAGTAATGCAGAGGCTCAATAGAATGATGTAGAGGCTTAAGATTGGGATGCAGAGGCTCAAGAGAATGATGCAGAGGCTCAAGAGAGTGATGCAGAGGATCAAGAGAGGGATGCAGAGGCTTAAGAGAGTGATGCAGAGGCTTAAGAGAGTAATGCATAGGCTCAAGAGAATGATGCAGAGGCTCAAGAGAGTGAAGCAGAGGATCAAGAGAGGGATGCAGAGGCTTAAGAGAGTGATGCAGAGGCTCAGGTGAGTGATGCAGATGGTCAAGAGAGTGATGTAGAGGCTCAAGAGAGTGATGCAGAGGCTCAAGAGAGTGATGCAGAGGATCATGAGAGTGATGCAGCGGCTCAGGAGAATGATGTAGAGGCTTAAGAGAGGGATGCAGAGGCTCAAGAGACTGATGCAGAGGCTTACGAGAGTGATCCAGAGAATCAAGTGAGGTATGCAGAGGCTTAAGAGAGTGATGCAGAGGCTGAAGAGAGTGTTGCAGAGGCTTAAGAGAGGGATGCAGAGGCTCAAGAGATTAATGCAGAGGCTTAAGAGAGTGGTGCAGAGGCACACGAGAGTGATGAAGAGCCTTAAGAGAGGAATGCAGAGGCTCAAGTGAGTGATGCAGAGGCTCAAGAGATTGATGCAGAGGCTCAAGAGAGTGATGCAGAGGCTCAAGAGAGTAATGAAGACGCTCAAGAGAATGAAGTAGAGGCTTAAGAGAGGGATGCAGAGGCTCAAGAGACTGATGCAGAGGCTTACGAGAGTGATGCAGAGAATCAAGTGAGGTATGCAGAGGCTTAAGAGAGTGATGCAGAGGCTGAAGAGAGTGTTGCAGAGGCTTAAGAGAGGGATGCAGAGGCTCAAGAGATTAATGCAGAGGCTCAAGAGAGTGGTGCAGAGGCTCAAAAGAGTGATGCAGAGGCTCAAGAAAGTGATGCATATGCTCAAGAGAGTAATGCAGAGGCTTAAGAGAGGGATGCAGAGGATCAAGCGAGTGATTGAGAGGCTCAAGAGAGTGATGCAGAGGCTCAAGAGAGTGATGCAGAGGCTCAAGAGAGGGATGCAGAGGCTTAAGAGAGTGATGCAGAGGCTCAGGGGAGTCATGCAGAGGCTTAAGCGAGGGATGCAGAGGCTCAAGAGAGTGATGCAGAGGCTCAGGAGAATGATGCAGAGGCCTAAGAGAATGATGCAGAGGCTGAAGAGAAAGATGCAGAGGCTGAAGAGAGTGATGCAGAGGCTCAAGAAAGGGATGCAGAGGCTCAAGAGAGGGATTCAGAAGCTTGCGAGAGTGATGCAGAGGCTTCAGAGAGTGATGCAGAGGCTTAAGAGAGGGATGCCGGGGCTCAAGAGAGGGATGCAGAGGATCAAGAGAGTGATGCAGGGGCTGAAGAGAGAGATGCAGAGGTTTAATTAAGAGAGTGATGCAGAGGCTTAAGAGAGTAATGCAAAGTCTCAGGAGAAGGATGCAGAGGCTTATGAGAGGGATGCAAGAGACCAAGAGAGGGATGCAGAGGCACAAGAAAGGGTTGCAGAGGCTTAAGAAAGTGATGCAGAGGCTCAAAATAGGGATGCAGAGGCTTAAGAGGGTGATGCAGAGGCTAAAGAGAGTGATGGAGAGGCTCAAGAGAGGGATGCAGAGGATGAAAAGAGTGATGCAAAGGCTCGAGAGAGTGATGCAGAGGCTAAGGAGAGGGATTCAGAGGCTCAAGTGAGAAATGCAGAGGCTTAAGAAAGTGATGCAGAGGCTAAAGAGAGTGTTGCAGGGGCTCAAGAGAAGGATGCATAGACTCAAGAGAGTTATGTAGAGGCTCAAGAGAGTGATGCAGAGGCTTACGAGAGTGATGCAAAGGCTCAAGAGAGGGATGTAGATGCTCAAGAGAGTGATGCAGGAGCTCAAAAGAATGATGCAGAGGCTGAACAGAGTGACGCAGAGGCTTAAAAGAGGAATGCAGATTCTCAAAAGAGGGATGTAGAGGCTTAGGAAAGTGAAGCAGAGGCTTACGAGAGTGATGCAGAGGCTGAAGAGAGTGATGCAGAGGCTCAAGAGAGTGATGCAGAGGTTGAAGAGAGTGATGCACAGGCTTAAGAGAGTGATGCAATGGCTGAATAGAGGGATGCAGAGGCTAAAGAGAGTGATTCAGAGGCTTACGAGAGGGATACAGAGGCACAAGAGAGTGATGCAGAGGCTTAAAAGAGGGATGCAGAGGCTCAAGAGAATGATGCAGAGGCTCAAGAGAGTGCTGCAGAGGCTCAAGAGAGGGATGCTGAGGATCCAGAGAGGGATGCAGACCCTAAAGAGAGTGATGCAGAGGGTGAAGAGAGAGATGCACAGGCTTAAGAGAGTGATGCAATGGCTGAATAGAGGGATGCAGAGGCTAAAGAGAGTGATTCAGAGGCTTACGAGAGGGATACAGAGGCACAAGAGAGTGATGCAGAGGCTTAAAAGAGGGATGCAGAGGCTTAAGAGAGTGATGCAGAGGCTGAAGAGAGTGATGCAGAGGCTCAAGAGAGTGATGCAGAGGTTGAAGAGAGTGATGCACAGGCTTAAGAGAGTGATGCAATGGTTGAATAGAGGGATGCAGAGGCTAAAGAGAGTGATTCAGAGGCTTACGAGAGGGATACAGAGGCACAAGAGAGTGATGCAGAGGCTTAAAAGAGGGATGCAGAGGCTTAAGAGAGTGATGCAGAGGCTTAAGAGAGTAATGCAGAGGCTCAATAGAATGATGTAGAGGCTTAAGAGAGGGATGCAGAGGCTCAAGAGAATGATGCAGAGGCTCAAGAGAGTGATGCAGAGGATCAAGAGAGGGATGCAGAGGCTTAAGAGAGTGATGCAGAGGCTCAGGTGAGTGATGCAGAGGGTGAAGAGAGTGATGTAGAGGCTCAAGAGAGTGATGCAGAGGCTCAAGAGAGTGATGCAGAGGATCATGAGAGTGATGCAGAGGCTCAGGAGAATGATGTAGAGGCTTAAAAGAGGGATGCAGAGGCTCAAGAGACTGATGCAGAGGCTTACGAGAGTGATGCAGAGAATCAAGTGAGGTATGCAGAGGCTTAAGAGAGTGATGCAGAGGCTGAAGAGAGTGTTGCAGAGGCTTAAGAGAGGGATGCAGAGGCTCAAGAGATTAATGCATATGCTCAAGAGAGTAATGCAGAGGCTTAACAGAGGGATGCAGAGGATCAAGCGAGTGATGCAGAGGCTCAAGAGAGTGATGCAGAGGCTAAAGAGAGTGATGCAGAGGCTAAAGAGAGTGATGCAGAGGCTCAAGAGAGGGATGCAGAGGCTTAAGAGAATGATGCAGAGGCTTAAGAGAGGGATGCCGGGGCTCAAGAGAGGGATGCAGAGGATCAAGAGAGTGATGCAGGGGCTGAAGAGAGAGATGCAGAGGCTCAAGAGATTAATGCATATGCTCAAGAGAGTAATGCAGAGGCTTAACAGAGGGATGCAGAGGATCAAGCGAGTGATGCAGAGGCTCAAGAGAGTGATGCAGAGGCTAAAGAGAGTGATGCAGAGGCTCAAGAGAGTGATTCAGAGGCTTACGAGAGTGATGCAGAGGCTTGAGAGAGTGATGCAGAGGCTTAAGAGAGGGATGCCGGGGCTCAAGAGAGGGATGCAGAGGATCAAGAGAGTGATGCAGGGGCTGAAGAGAGAGATGCAGAGGCTTAATTAAGAGAGTGATGCAGAGGCTAAAGAGAGTGATGCAGAGGATGAAGAGAGGGATGCAGAGGATTAGGAGAGTGATGCAGAGACTCAAGAGAGTGATGCAGAGGCTTAAGAGAGTGATGCAAAGGCTCAAGAGAGGGATGCTGAGGCTCCAGAGAGGGATGCAGAGGCTAAAGAGAGTGATGCAGAGGGTGAATAGATGCAGAGGATTAAGAGAGTGATGCAGAGGCTTAAGAGAGTAATGCAGAGGCTCAAGAGAATGATGTAGAGGCTTAAGAGAGGGATGCAGAGGCTCAAGAGAATGATGCAGAGGCTCAAGAGAGTGATGCAGAGGATCAAGAGAGAGATGCAGAGGCAGAAGAGAGTGATGCAGAGGCTTAAGAGAGTGATGCAGAGGCTGAAGAGTGTTGCAGAGGCTCAAGAGAGAGATGCCGAGGCTCAAGAGTGTGATGCAGAGGCTCAAGAGACTGATGCAGAGGCGTAAGAGAGGGATGCAGAGGCTCAAGCGAGTGATGCAGAGGCTCAAAAGAGTGATGCAGAGGCTCAAGCGAGTGATGCAGAGGCTCAAGAGAATGATGAAGAGGATTAAGAGAGTGATGCAGAGGACCAAGAGAGGGATTCAGAGGCTCAAGAGAGGGATTCCGAGGCTTAAGAGAGTGATTCAGAGGTTGAAGAGAGTGTTGCAGAGGCTAAAGAGAGGGATGCAGATGTTGAGGAGAGTGTTGCAGAGGCTCAAGAGAGGGATGCAGAGGCTCAAGAGAGTGATGCAGAGACTCTAGAGAGTTATGCAGAGGCTCAGGAGATTGATGCAGAGGCTTATGAGAGTGATGCAGAGGCTCAAGAGAGGGATGGAGAGACTTAAGAGAGTGATGCAAAGGCTCAAGAGAGGGATGTAGAGGCTCATGAAAGGGATGCAGAGGCTTACGAAATTGATGCAGAGGCTCAAAATAGGGACACAGAGGGTTAAGAGAGTGTTGCAGAGGCTCAAAAGAGGGATGCAGGGGCCCAAGAGAGTGATGCAGATGCTCAGGAGAGTGATGCAGAGGATGAAGAGAGGGAAGCAGAGGCTTAAGAGAGTGATGCAGAAGCAGAAGAGAGTGATGCAGAGGCTTAAGAGAGGGATGCAGAGGCTCAAGCGAGTGATGCAGATGCTCAAGAGAGTGATGCAAAGGCTCAAGAGAGGGATGCAGAGGATCTAGAGAGTGATGCAGAGGCTCAAGAGAGTGATGCAGACGCTCAAGAGAATGATGTAGAGGCTTAAGAGAGGGATGCAAAGGCTCAAAAGACTGATGCAGAGGCTTACGAGAGGGACGCAGAGGCTCAATCGAGTGATGCAGAGGCTCACGAAAGTGATGCAGAGGCTGAAGAGAGTGTTGCAGAGGCTCAATATGAGAGTGATGCAGAGGCTCAAGAGATTGATGCAGAGGCTCAAGATAGTGGTGCAGAGGCTCAAAAGAGTGTTGTAGAGGCTCAAGAAAGTGATGCATAGGCTCAAGAGAGTGATGCAGAGGCTCAAGAGAGGGATGTAGAGGCTCAAGAGAGTGATGCAAAGGCTCAAGAGAATGATGCAGAGGCCTAAGAGAATGATGCAGAGGCACAAGAGAGGGATGCAGAGGCTGAAGAGAGTGATGCAGAGGCTCAAGAGAGTGATTCAGAGGCTTACGAGAGTGATGCAGAGGCTTAAGAGAGTGATGCAGAGGCTTAAGAGAGGGATGCAGGGGCTCAAGAGAGGGATGCAGAGGCTCAAGAGAGTGATGCAGGGGCTGAAGAGAGAGATGCAGAGGTTTAATTAAGAGAGTGATGCAGAGCCTAAAGAGAGTGATGCAGAGGCTTAAGAGAGGGATGCAGAGGCTCTTGAAAGTGATGCAGAGGATGAAGAGAGGGATGCAGGGGCTCAAGAGAGGGATGCAGAGGCTCAAGAGAAGGAAGCTGAGGATCAAGAGAGGGATGAAGAGACTAAACAGAGTGATGCAGAGGATCAAGAGAGGGATGCAGAGGCTTACGAGAGTGATGCAAAGGCTCAAGAGAGTGACGCAAAGGGTCAAGAGAGTGATGTAGAGGCTCAAGAGAGTGATGCAGAGGCTCAGGAGAGTGATGCAGAGGATCATAGAGTGATGCAGACGCTCAGGAGAGTGATGTAGAGGATTACGAGAGGAAAGCAGAGGCTTAAGAGAGTGATGCAGAGGCAGAAGAGAGTAATGCAGAGGCTTAAAAGAGTGATGCAAAGGCTGAAGAGTGTTGCAGAGGCTCAAGAGAGAGATGCAGAGGCTCAAGAGAGTGATGCAGAGGCACAAGAGACTGATGCAGAGGCTTAAGAGAGGAATGCAGAGGCTCAAGCGAGTGATGCAGAGGCTCAAGAGATTGATGCAGAGGCTCAAGAGAGTGATGCAGAGGCTCAAGAGAGTAATGCAGACGCTCAAGAGAATGATGTAGAGGCTTAAGAGAGGGATGCAGAGGCTCAAGAGACTGATGCAGAGGCTTACGAGAGTGATGCAGAGAATCAAGTGAGGGATGCAGAGGCTTAAGAGAGTGATGCAGAGGCTGAAGAGAGTGTTGCAGTGGCTTAGGAAAGGGATGCAGAGGCTCAAGAGATTAATGCAGAGGCTCAAGAGAGTGGTGCAGAGACTCAAAAGAGTGATGCAGAGGCTCAGGAAAGTGATGCATAGGCTCAAGAGAGTGATGCAGAGGCTTACTAGAAGGATGCAGAGGCTCAAGCGAGTGATGCAGAGGCTCAAGAGAGTGATGCAGAGGCTCAAGAGAGTGATGCAGAGGCTCACGAGAGTGATGCAGAGGCTCAAGAGAGGGATGCAGAGGCTTAAGAGAGTGATGCAGAGGCTCAGGAGAGTGATGCAGAGGCTTAAGCGAGGGATGTCGAGGCTCAAGAAAGTGATGCAAAGGCTCAAGAGAATGATGTATAGGCCTAAGAGAATGATGCAGAGGCTCAAGAGAGGGATGCAGAGGCTGAAGAGAGTGATGCAGAGGCTCAAGAGAGGGATGCAAAGGCTCAAGAGAGTGATTCAGAGGCTTACGAGAGTGATGCAGAGGCTTAAGAGAGTGAGGCAGAAGCTTAAGAGAGGGATGCAGGGGCTCAAGAGACTGATGCAGAGGCACAAGATAGTGGTGCAGAGGCTCAAAAGAGTGATGCAGAGGCTCAAGAAAGTGATGCATAGGCTCAAGAGAGTGTTGCAGACGCTTAAGAGAGGGATGCAGTGGCTCAAGCGAGTGATGCAGAGGCTAAAGAGAGTGATGCAGAGGCTCAAGAGAGTGATGCAGAGGCTCAAGAGAGTGATGCAGAGGCTCAAGAGAGGGATGCAGAGGCTTAAGAGAGTGATGCAGGGGCTCAGGAGAGTGATGCAGAAGCTTAAGAGAGTGATGCCGAGGCTCAAGAGAGTGATGCAGAGACTCAAGAGAGGGATGTAGAGGCTCAAGAGAGTGATGCAGAGGCTCAAAAGAGGGATGCAGAGGCTCAAGAGAGTGATTCAGAGGTACGAGAGTGATGCAGAGTCTTAAGAGAGTGATGCAGAGGCTTAAGAGAGGGATGCAGGGGCTCAAGAGAGGGATGCAGAGGCTCAAGAGAATGATGCAAAGGCTCATGAGAGTAATGCAGAGGATGAAGAGAGGGATGCAGAGGATTAAGAGAGTGATGCATAGACTCAAGAGAGTGATGCAGAGCCTTACGAGAGTAATGCAAAGGCTCAGGAGAAGGATGCAGAGGCTCATGAGAGGGATGCAGGAGTCCAAGAGAGGGATGCAGAGGCTCAAGAAAGGGATGCAGAGGCTTAAGAAAGTGATGCAGAGGCTCAAAATAGGGATGCAGAGGCTCAAAATAGGGATGCAGAGGCTTAAGAGGGTGATGCAAAGGCTTAAGAGAGTGATGGAGAGGCTAATGAGAGGGATGCAGGGGCCAAAGAGAGTGATGCAGATGCTCAGGAGAGGGAGGCAGAGGATGAAGAGAGTGATGCAGAGGCTCGAGAGAGTGATGCAGAGGCTCAAGAAAGGGATTCAGAGGCTCAAGTGAGAAATGCAGATGCTTAAGAGAGTGATGCAGAGGCTGAAGAGAGTGTTGCAGGGGCTATAGAGAGCGATGCAGAGACTCAAGAGAGTTATGCAGAGGCTCAAGAGAGCGATGCAGAGGCTTACGAGAGTGATGCAGAGGCTCATGAGAGGGATGTAGAGGCTCAAGAGAGTGATGCAGGAGCTCAAGAGAGTCATGCAGAGGCTTAAGAGAGTGATGCAGAGGCTTAAGAGAGTAATGCAGAGGCTCAAGAGAATGATGTAGAGGCTTAAGAGAGAGATGCAGAGGCTCGAGAGAATGATGCAGAGGCTCAAGAGATTGATGAAGAGGATCAAGAGAGAGATGCAGAGGCTTAAGAGAGTGATGCAGAGGCTTACGAGAGGGATACAGAGGCACAAGAGAGTGATGCAGAGGCTTAAAAGAGGGATGCAGAGGCTCAAGAGAATGATGCAGAGGCTCAAGAGAGTGCTGCAGAGGCTCAAGAGAGGGATGCTGAGGATCCAGAGAGGGATGCAGACCCTAAAGAGAGTGATGCAGAGGGTGAAGAGAGAGATGCACAGGCTTAAGAGAGTGATGCAATGGCTGAATAGAGGGATGCAGAGGCTAAAGAGAGTGATTCAGAGGCTTACGAGAGGGATACAGAGGCACAAGAGAGTGATGCAGAGGCTTAAAAGAGGGATGCAGAGGCTTAAGAGAGTGATGCAGAGGCTGAAGAGAGTGATGCAGAGGCTCAAGAGAGTGATGCAGAGGTTGAAGAGAGTGATGCACAGGCTTAAGAGAGTGATGCAATGGTTGAATAGAGGGATGCAGAGGCTAAAGAGAGTGATTCAGAGGCTTACGAGAGGGATACAGAGGCACAAGAGAGTGATGCAGAGGCTTAAAAGAGGGATGCAGAGGCTTAAGAGAGTGATGCAGAGGCTTAAGAGAGTAATGCAGAGGCTCAATAGAATGATGTAGAGGCTTAAGAGAGGGATGCAGAGGCTCAAGAGAATGATGCAGAGGCTCAAGAGAGTGATGCAGAGGATCAAGAGAGGGATGCAGAGGCTTAAGAGAGTGATGCAGAGGCTCAGGTGAGTGATGCAGAGGGTGAAGAGAGTGATGTAGAGGCTCAAGAGAGTGATGCAGAGGCTCAAGAGAGTGATGCAGAGGATCATGAGAGTGATGCAGAGGCTCAGGAGAATGATGTAGAGGCTTAAAAGAGGGATGCAGAGGCTCAAGAGACTGATGCAGAGGCTTACGAGAGTGATGCAGAGAATCAAGTGAGGTATGCAGAGGCTTAAGAGAGTGATGCAGAGGCTGAAGAGAGTGTTGCAGAGGCTTAAGAGAGGGATGCAGAGGCTCAAGAGATTAATGCATATGCTCAAGAGAGTAATGCAGAGGCTTAACAGAGGGATGCAGAGGATCAAGCGAGTGATGCAGAGGCTCAAGAGAGTGATGCAGAGGCTAAAGAGAGTGATGCAGAGGCTCAAGAGAGTGATGCAGAGGCTCAAGAGAGGGATGCAGAGGCTTAAGAGAATGATGCAGAGGCTTAAGAGAGGGATGCCGGGGCTCAAGAGAGGGATGCAGAGGATCAAGAGAGTGATGCAGGGGCTGAAGAGAGAGATGCAGAGGCTCAAGAGATTAATGCATATGCTCAAGAGAGTAATGCAGAGGCTTAACAGAGGGATGCAGAGGATCAAGCGAGTGATGCAGAGGCTCAAGAGAGTGATGCAGAGGCTAAAGAGAGTGATGCAGAGGCTCAAGAGAGTGATTCAGAGGCTTACGAGAGTGATGCAGAGGCTTGAGAGAGTGATGCAGAGGCTTAAGAGAGGGATGCCGGGGCTCAAGAGAGGGATGCAGAGGATCAAGAGAGTGATGCAGGGGCTGAAGAGAGAGATGCAGAGGCTTAATTAAGAGAGTGATGCAGAGGCTAAAGAGAGTGATGCAGAGGCTCAAGAGAATGATGCAGAGGCTTAAGAGAGGGATGCAGAGGCTCAAGAGAATGATGCAGAGGCTCAAGAGAGTGATGCAGAGGATGAAGAGAGGGATGCAGAGGATTAGGAGAGTGATGCAGAGACTCAAGAGAGTGATGCAGAGGCTTAAGAGAGTGATGCAAAGGCTCAAGAGAGGGATGCTGAGGCTCCAGAGAGGGATGCAGAGGCTAAAGAGAGTGATGCAGAGGGTGAATAGATGCAGAGGATTAAGAGAGTGATGCAGAGGCTTAAGAGAGTAATGCAGAGGCTCAAGAGAATGATGTAGAGGCTTAAGAGAGGGATGCAGAGGCTCAAGAGAATGATGCAGAGGCTCAAGAGAGTGATGCAGAGGATCAAGAGAGAGATGCAGAGGCAGAAGAGAGTGATGCAGAGGCTTAAGAGAGTGATGCAGAGGCTGAAGAGTGTTGCAGAGGCTCAAGAGAGAGATGCCGAGGCTCAAGAGTGTGATGCAGAGGCTCAAGAGACTGATGCAGAGGCGTAAGAGAGGGATGCAGAGGCTCAAGCGAGTGATGCAGAGGCTCAAAAGAGTGATGCAGAGGCTCAAGCGAGTGATGCAGAGGCTCAAGAGAATGATGAAGAGGATTAAGAGAGTGATGCAGAGGACCAAGAGAGGGATTCAGAGGCTCAAGAGAGGGATTCCGAGGCTTAAGAGAGTGATTCAGAGGTTGAAGAGAGTGTTGCAGAGGCTAAAGAGAGGGATGCAGATGTTGAGGAGAGTGTTGCAGAGGCTCAAGAGAGGGATGCAGAGGCTCAAGAGAGTGATGCAGAGACTCTAGAGAGTTATGCAGAGGCTCAGGAGATTGATGCAGAGGCTTATGAGAGTGATGCAGAGGCTCAAGAGAGGGATGGAGAGACTTAAGAGAGTGATGCAAAGGCTCAAGAGAGGGATGTAGAGGCTCATGAAAGGGATGCAGAGGCTTACGAAATTGATGCAGAGGCTCAAAATAGGGACACAGAGGGTTAAGAGAGTGTTGCAGAGGCTCAAAAGAGGGATGCAGGGGCCCAAGAGAGTGATGCAGATGCTCAGGAGAGTGATGCAGAGGATGAAGAGAGGGAAGCAGAGGCTTAAGAGAGTGATGCAGAAGCAGAAGAGAGTGATGCAGAGGCTTAAGAGAGGGATGCAGAGGCTCAAGCGAGTGATGCAGATGCTCAAGAGAGTGATGCAAAGGCTCAAGAGAGGGATGCAGAGGATCTAGAGAGTGATGCAGAGGCTCAAGAGAGTGATGCAGACGCTCAAGAGAATGATGTAGAGGCTTAAGAGAGGGATGCAAAGGCTCAAAAGACTGATGCAGAGGCTTACGAGAGGGACGCAGAGGCTCAATCGAGTGATGCAGAGGCTCACGAAAGTGATGCAGAGGCTGAAGAGAGTGTTGCAGAGGCTCAATATGAGAGTGATGCAGAGGCTCAAGAGATTGATGCAGAGGCTCAAGATAGTGGTGCAGAGGCTCAAAAGAGTGTTGTAGAGGCTCAAGAAAGTGATGCATAGGCTCAAGAGAGTGATGCAGAGGCTCAAGAGAGGGATGTAGAGGCTCAAGAGAGTGATGCAAAGGCTCAAGAGAATGATGCAGAGGCCTAAGAGAATGATGCAGAGGCACAAGAGAGGGATGCAGAGGCTGAAGAGAGTGATGCAGAGGCTCAAGAGAGTGATTCAGAGGCTTACGAGAGTGATGCAGAGGCTTAAGAGAGTGATGCAGAGGCTTAAGAGAGGGATGCAGGGGCTCAAGAGAGGGATGCAGAGGCTCAAGAGAGTGATGCAGGGGCTGAAGAGAGAGATGCAGAGGTTTAATTAAGAGAGTGATGCAGAGCCTAAAGAGAGTGATGCAGAGGCTTAAGAGAGGGATGCAGAGGCTCTTGAAAGTGATGCAGAGGATGAAGAGAGGGATGCAGGGGCTCAAGAGAGGGATGCAGAGGCTCAAGAGAAGGAAGCTGAGGATCAAGAGAGGGATGAAGAGACTAAACAGAGTGATGCAGAGGATCAAGAGAGGGATGCAGAGGCTTACGAGAGTGATGCAAAGGCTCAAGAGAGTGACGCAAAGGGTCAAGAGAGTGATGTAGAGGCTCAAGAGAGTGATGCAGAGGCTCAGGAGAGTGATGCAGAGGATCATAGAGTGATGCAGACGCTCAGGAGAGTGATGTAGAGGATTACGAGAGGAAAGCAGAGGCTTAAGAGAGTGATGCAGAGGCAGAAGAGAGTAATGCAGAGGCTTAAAAGAGTGATGCAAAGGCTGAAGAGTGTTGCAGAGGCTCAAGAGAGAGATGCAGAGGCTCAAGAGAGTGATGCAGAGGCACAAGAGACTGATGCAGAGGCTTAAGAGAGGAATGCAGAGGCTCAAGCGAGTGATGCAGAGGCTCAAGAGATTGATGCAGAGGCTCAAGAGAGTGATGCAGAGGCTCAAGAGAGTAATGCAGACGCTCAAGAGAATGATGTAGAGGCTTAAGAGAGGGATGCAGAGGCTCAAGAGACTGATGCAGAGGCTTACGAGAGTGATGCAGAGAATCAAGTGAGGGATGCAGAGGCTTAAGAGAGTGATGCAGAGGCTGAAGAGAGTGTTGCAGTGGCTTAGGAAAGGGATGCAGAGGCTCAAGAGATTAATGCAGAGGCTCAAGAGAGTGGTGCAGAGACTCAAAAGAGTGATGCAGAGGCTCAGGAAAGTGATGCATAGGCTCAAGAGAGTGATGCAGAGGCTTACTAGAAGGATGCAGAGGCTCAAGCGAGTGATGCAGAGGCTCAAGAGAGTGATGCAGAGGCTCAAGAGAGTGATGCAGAGGCTCACGAGAGTGATGCAGAGGCTCAAGAGAGGGATGCAGAGGCTTAAGAGAGTGATGCAGAGGCTCAGGAGAGTGATGCAGAGGCTTAAGCGAGGGATGTCGAGGCTCAAGAAAGTGATGCAAAGGCTCAAGAGAATGATGTATAGGCCTAAGAGAATGATGCAGAGGCTCAAGAGAGGGATGCAGAGGCTGAAGAGAGTGATGCAGAGGCTCAAGAGAGGGATGCAAAGGCTCAAGAGAGTGATTCAGAGGCTTACGAGAGTGATGCAGAGGCTTAAGAGAGTGAGGCAGAAGCTTAAGAGAGGGATGCAGGGGCTCAAGAGACTGATGCAGAGGCACAAGATAGTGGTGCAGAGGCTCAAAAGAGTGATGCAGAGGCTCAAGAAAGTGATGCATAGGCTCAAGAGAGTGTTGCAGACGCTTAAGAGAGGGATGCAGTGGCTCAAGCGAGTGATGCAGAGGCTAAAGAGAGTGATGCAGAGGCTCAAGAGAGTGATGCAGAGGCTCAAGAGAGTGATGCAGAGGCTCAAGAGAGGGATGCAGAGGCTTAAGAGAGTGATGCAGGGGCTCAGGAGAGTGATGCAGAAGCTTAAGAGAGTGATGCCGAGGCTCAAGAGAGTGATGCAGAGACTCAAGAGAGGGATGTAGAGGCTCAAGAGAGTGATGCAGAGGCTCAAAAGAGGGATGCAGAGGCTCAAGAGAGTGATTCAGAGGTACGAGAGTGATGCAGAGTCTTAAGAGAGTGATGCAGAGGCTTAAGAGAGGGATGCAGGGGCTCAAGAGAGGGATGCAGAGGCTCAAGAGAATGATGCAAAGGCTCATGAGAGTAATGCAGAGGATGAAGAGAGGGATGCAGAGGATTAAGAGAGTGATGCATAGACTCAAGAGAGTGATGCAGAGCCTTACGAGAGTAATGCAAAGGCTCAGGAGAAGGATGCAGAGGCTCATGAGAGGGATGCAGGAGTCCAAGAGAGGGATGCAGAGGCTCAAGAAAGGGATGCAGAGGCTTAAGAAAGTGATGCAGAGGCTCAAAACAGGGATGCAGAGGCTCAAAATAGGGATGCAGAGGCTTAAGAGGGTGATGCAAAGGCTTAAGAGAGTGATGGAGAGGCTAATGAGAGGGATGCAGGGGCCAAAGAGAGTGATGCAGATGCTCAGGAGAGGGAGGCAGAGGATGAAGAGAGTGATGCAGAGGCTCGAGAGAGTGATGCAGAGGCTCAAGAAAGGGATTCAGAGGCTCAAGTGAGAAATGCAGATGCTTAAGAGAGTGATGCAGAGGCTGAAGAGAGTGTTGCAGGGGCTATAGAGAGCGATGCAGAGACTCAAGAGAGTTATGCAGAGGCTCAAGAGAGCGATGCAGAGGCTTACGAGAGTGATGCAGAGGCTCATGAGAGGGATGTAGAGGCTCAAGAGAGTGATGCAGGAGCTCAAGAGAGTCATGCAGAGGCTTAAGAGAGTGATGCAGAGGCTTAAGAGAGTAATGCAGAGGCTCAAGAGAATGATGTAGAGGCTTAAGAGAGAGATGCAGAGGCTCGAGAGAATGATGCAGAGGCTCAAGAGATTGATGAAGAGGATCAAGAGAGAGATGCAGAGGCTTAAGAGAGTGATGCAGAGGCTCAAGAGAGTGATGCAGAGGATCATGAGAGTGATGCAGTGGTTCAGGAGAGTGATGCAGAGGATCAAGAGAGGGAAGCAGAGGCTTAAGAGAGTGATGCAGAGGCAGAAGAGAGTGATGCAGAGTTTTAAGACAGTGATGCAGAGGCTGAAGAGTGTTGCATAGGCTCAAGAGAGATATGCAGATTCTCAAGAGAGTGATGCATAGGCTCAAGGGAGTGATGCAGAGGCTTAAGAGAGGGATGCAGAGGCTCAAGCGAGTGATGCAGAGGCTCAAGAGAGTGATGCAGAGGCTTAAGAGAGTGATACAGAGGCTGAAGACTGTTGCAGAGGCTCAAGAGAGAGATGCAGAGTCTCAAGAGAGTGATGCAGAAGCACAAGAGAGTGATGCAGAGGCTTAAGAGAGTAATGCAGAGGCTTAAGCGAGTGATGCAGAGGCTCAAGAGATTGATACAGAGGCTCAAGAGAGTGATGCAGAGGCTCAAGAGAGTAATGCAGACGCTCAAGAGAATGATGTAGAGGCTTAAAAGAGGGATGCAGAGGCTCAAGAGACTGATGAAGAGAATCAAGTGAGGGATGCAGATTCTTAAGAGAGTGATGCAGAGGCTGAAGAGAGTGTTGCAGAGGCTAAAAAGAGGGATGCAGAGGCTCAAGGGATTAATGCAGAGGCTCAAGACAGTGGTGCAGAGGCTCAAAAGAGTGATGCAGAGGCTCAAGAAAATGATGCATAGGCTCAAGAAAGTGATGCATAGGCTCAAGAAAGTGATGCAGAGGCTTAAGAGAGGGATGCAGAGGATTAAGCGAGTGCTGCTAAGGCTCAAGAGAGTGATGCAGAGGCTCAAGAGAGTGATGCAGAGGCTCAAGAGCGTGATGCAGAGGCTCAAGAGAGGGATGCAGAGGCTTAAGAGAGTAATGCAGAGGCTCAGGAGAGTGATGCAGAGGCTAAAGAGAGTGATGCAGAGGCTCAAGAGAATGATATAGAGGCTTAAGAGAGGGATGCAGAGGCTCAAGAGAATGATGCAGAGGTTCAAGAGAGTGATGCAGAGGATGACGAGAGGGATGCACAGGCTCAAGAGAGTGATTCAGAGGCTTACGAAAGTGATGCAGAGGCTTAAGAGAGTGAGGCAGAGGCTTAAGAGAGTGATGCAGGGGCTCAAGAGAGGGATGCAGATGATCACGAGAGTGATGGAGGGGCTGAAGAGAGGATGCAGAGGCTTAATTAAGAGAGTGATGCAGAGGCTAAAGAGAGTGATGCAGAGGATTAAAAGAGTGATGCAGAGGCTGAAGAGTGTTGCAGAGGCTCAAGAGAGAGATGCAGAGGCTCAAGAGAGTGATGCAGAAGCACAAGAGAGTGATGCAGAGGCTTAAGAGAGGAATGCAGAGGCTCAAGCAAGTGATGCAGAGGCTCAAGAGATTGATGCAGAGTCTCAAGAGAGTGATGCAGAGGCTCAAGAGAGTAATGCAGACGCTCAAGAGAATGATGTAGAGGCTTAAAAGAGGGATGCAGAGGCTCAAGAGACTGATGTAGAGAATCAGGTGAGGGATGCAGAGGCTTAAGAGAGTGATGCAGAGGCTGAAGAGAGTGTTGCAGAGGCTTAAAAGAGGGATGCAGAGGCTGAAGAGATTAATGCAGAGGCTCAAGAGAGTGGTGCAGAGGCTCAAAAGAGTGATGCAGAGGCTCAAGAAAGTGATGCATAGGCTCAAGAAAGTGATGCATAGGCTCAAGAGAGTGATGCAGAGGCTTAAGAGAGTGATGCAGAGGCTCGAGAGAGTGATGCAGAGGCCCAAGAGAGTGATCCAGAGGCTCAAGAGAGGGATGCAGAGGCTTAAGAGAGTGATGCAGAGGCTCAGGAGAGTGATGCAGAGGCTTAAGCGACGGATGCCGAGGCTCAAGAGAGTGATGCAGAGGCTCAAGAGAATTATGCAGAGGCCTAAGAGAATGATGCAGAAGCTCAAGAGAGGGATGCAGAGGCTCACGAGAGTGATTCAGAGGCTTACGAGAGTGATGCAGAGGCTTAAGAGAGTGATGCAGAGGCTTAAGAAAGGGATGCAGGGGCTCAAGAAAGGGATGCAGAGGATCAAGAAAGTGATGCAGCGGCTGAAGAGAGAGATGCAGAGGCTTAATTAAGACAGTGATGCAGAGGCTAAAGAGAGTGATGCAGAGGCTCAAGAGAATGATGTAGAGGCTTAAGAGAGGGATGCATAGGCTCAAGAGAATGATGCAGAGGCTCAAGAGAGTGAAGCAGAGGATGAAGAGAAGGATGCCGAGGATTAAGAGAGTGATGCAGAGACTCAAGTGAGTGATGCAGCGGCTTAAGAGAGTGATGCAAAGGCTCAAGAGAGTGATGGAGAGGATCAAGAGAAGGGTGCCGGGGCCCAAGAGAGTGATACAGATGCTCAAGAGAGTGATGCAGAGGCTCAAGAGAGTGACGCAGAGGCTCAAGAGAGGGATGCAGAGGCTTAAGAGAGTGATGCAGAGGCTCAGGAGAGTGATGCAGGGGCTTATGAGAGGGATGCCAATGCTCAAGAGAGTGATGCAGAGGCTCAAGAAAGGGATGTAGAGGCTCAAGAGAGTGATGCAAAGGCTCAAGAGAATGATGAACAGGCCTAAGAGAATGATGCAGAGGCTCAAGAGAGGGATGCAGAGGCTGAAGAGAGTGATGCAGAGGCTCAAGAGAGTGATTCCGAGGCTTACGAGAGTGATGCAGAGGCTTAAGAGAGTGATGCAGAGGCTTAAGAGAGGGATGCAGGGGTACAAGAGAGGGATGCAGAAGCTCAAGAGAGTAATGCAGGGGCTGAAGAGAGAGATGCAGAGGCTTAATTAAGAGAGTGATGCAGAGGCTAAAGAGAGTGATGCAGAGGCTCACGAGAATGATGTAGAGGCTTAAGAGAGGGATGCAGAGGCTCAAGAAAATGATGCAGAGGCTCATGAGAGTGATGCAGAGGGTGAAGAGAGGAATGCAGAGGAATAAGAGAGTGATACAGAGACTCAAGAGAGTGATGCAGAAGCTTACGAGAGTGATGCCGAGGCTCAAGAGAGGGATGTAGAGGCTCACGAGAGTGATGCAGAGGCTCAAGAGAGTAATGCAGACGCTCAAGAGAATGATGTAGAGGCTTAAAAGAGGGATGCAGAGGCTCAAGAGACTGATGTAGAGAATCAGGTGAGGGATGCAGAGGCTTAAGAGAGTGATGCAGAGGCTGAAGAGAGTGTTGCAGAGGCTTAAAAGAGGGATGCAGAGGCTGAAGAGATTAATGCACAGGCTCAAGAGAGTGGTGCAGAGGCTCAAAAGAGTGATGCAGAGGCTCAAGAAAGTGATGCATAGGCTCAAGAAAGTGATGCATAGGCTCAAGAGAGTGATGCAGAGGCTTAAGAGAGTGATGCAGAGGCTCGAGAGAGTGATGCAGAGGCCCAAGAGAGTGATCCAGAGGCTCAAGAGAGGGATGCAGAGGCTTAAGAGAGTGATGCAGAGGCTCAGGAGAGTGATGCAGAGGCTTAAGCGACGGATGCCGAGGCTCAAGAGAGTGATGCAGAGGCTCAAGAGAATTATGCAGAGGCCTAAGAGAATGATGCAGAAGTTCAAGAGAGGGATGCAGAGGCTCACGAGAGTGATTCAGAGGCTTACGAGAGTGATGCAGAGGCTTAAGAGAGTGATGCAGAGGCTTAAGAAAGGGATGCAGGGGCTCAAGAAAGGGATGCAGAGGATCAAGAAAGTGATGCAGCGGCTGAAGAGAGAGATGCAGAGGCTTAATTAAGACAGTGATGCAGAGGCTAAAGAGAGTGATGCAGAGGCTCAAGAGAATGATGTAGAGGCTTAAGATAAGGATGCATAGGCTCAAGAGAATGATGCAGAGGCTCAAGAGAGTGAAGCAGAGGATGAAGAGAAGGATGCCGAGGATTAAGAGAGTGATGCAGAAGCTTAAGAGAGTGATGCAGCGGCTTAAGAGAGTGATGCAGAGACTCAAGAGAGGGATGTAGAGGCTCAAGAGAGTGATGCAGAGGCTCAAAAGAGGGATGCAGAGGCTCAAGAGAGTGATTCAGAGGTACGAGAGTGATGCAGAGTCTTAAGAGAGTGATGCAGAGGCTTAAGAGAGGGATGCAGGGGCTCAAGAGAGGGATGCAGAGGCTCAAGAGAATGATGCAAAGGCTCATGAGAGTAATGCAGAGGATGAAGAGAGGGATGCAGAGGATTAAGAGAGTGATGCATAGACTCAAGAGAGTGATGCAGAGCCTTACGAGAGTAATGCAAAGGCTCAGGAGAAGGATGCAGAGGCTCATGAGAGGGATGCAGGAGTCCAAGAGAGGGATGCAGAGGCTCAAGAAAGGGATGCAGAGGCTTAAGAAAGTGATGCAGAGGCTCAAAATAGGGATGCAGAGGCTCAAAATAGGGATGCAGAGGCTTAAGAGGGTGATGCAAAGGCTTAAGAGAGTGATGGAGAGGCTAATGAGAGGGATGCAGGGGCCAAAGAGAGTGATGCAGATGCTCAGGAGAGGGAGGCAGAGGATGAAGAGAGTGATGCAGAGGCTCGAGAGAGTGATGCAGAGGCTCAAGAAAGGGATTCAGAGGCTCAAGTGAGAAATGCAGATGCTTAAGAGAGTGATGCAGAGGCTGAAGAGAGTGTTGCAGGGGCTATAGAGAGCGATGCAGAGACTCAAGAGAGTTATGCAGAGGCTCAAGAGAGCGATGCAGAGGCTTACGAGAGTGATGCAGAGGCTCATGAGAGGGATGTAGAGGCTCAAGAGAGTGATGCAGGAGCTCAAGAGAGTCATGCAGAGGCTTAAGAGAGTGATGCAGAGGCTTAAGAGAGTAATGCAGAGGCTCAAGAGAATGATGTAGAGGCTTAAGAGAGAGATGCAGAGGCTCGAGAGAATGATGCAGAGGCTCAAGAGATTGATGAAGAGGATCAAGAGAGAGATGCAGAGGCTTAAGAGAGTGATGCAGAGGCAGAAGAGAGTGATGCAGAGTTTTAAGACAGTGATGCAGAGGCTGAAGAGTGTTGCATAGGCTCAAGAGAGATATGCAGATTCTCAAGAGAGTGATGCATAGGCTCAAGGGAGTGATGCAGAGGCTTAAGAGAGGGATGCAGAGGCTCAAGAGAGTGATGCAGAGGCTCAAGAGAGTGATGCAGAGGCTTAAGAGAGTGATACAGAGGCTGAAGACTGTTGCAGAGGCTCAAGAGAGAGATGCAGAGTCTCAAGAGAGTGATGCAGAAGCACAAGAGAGTGATGCAGAGGCTTAAGAGAGTAATGCAGAGGCTTAAGCGAGTGATGCAGAGGCTCAAGAGATTGATACAGAGGCTCAAGAGAGTGATGCAGAGGCTCAAGAGAGTAATGCAGACGCTCAAGAGAATGATGTAGAGGCTTAAAAGAGGGATGCAGAGGCTCAAGAGACTGATGAAGAGAATCAAGTGAGGGATGCAGATTCTTAAGAGAGTGATGCAGAGGCTGAAGAGAGTGTTGCAGAGGCTAAAAAGAGGGATGCAGAGGCTCAAGGGATTAATGCAGAGGCTCAAGACAGTGGTGCAGAGGCTCAAAAGAGTGATGCAGAGGCTCAAGAAAATGATGCATAGGCTCAAGAAAGTGATGCATAGGCTCAAGAAAGTGATGCAGAGGCTTAAGAGAGGGATGCAGAGGATTAAGCGAGTGCTGCTAAGGCTCAAGAGAGTGATGCAGAGGCTCAAGAGAGTGATGCAGAGGCTCAAGAGCGTGATGCAGAGGCTCAAGAGAGGGATGCAGAGGCTTAAGAGAGTAATGCAGAGGCTCAGGAGAGTGATGCAGAGGCTAAAGAGAGTGATGCAGAGGCTCAAGAGAATGATATAGAGGCCTAAGAGAGGGATGCAGAGGCTCAAGAGAATGATGCAGAGGCTCAAGAGAGTGATGCAGAGGATGACGAGAGGGATGCACAGGCTCAAGAGAGTGATTCAGAGGCTTACGAAAGTGATGCAGAGGCTTAAGAGAGTGAGGCAGAGGCTTAAGAGAGTGATGCAGGGGCTCAAGAGAGGGATGCAGATGATCACGAGAGTGATGGAGGGGCTGAAGAGAGGATGCAGAGGCTTAATTAAGAGAGTGATGCAGAGGCTAAAGAGAGTGATGCAGAGGATTAAAAGAGTGATGCAGAGGCTGAAGAGTGTTGCAGAGGCTCAAGAGAGAGATGCAGAGGCTCAAGAGAGTGATGCAGAAGCACAAGAGAGTGATGCAGAGGCTTAAGAGAGGAATGCAGAGGCTCAAGCAAGTGATGCAGAGGCTCAAGAGATTGATGCAGAGTCTCAAGAGAGTGATGCAGAGGCTCAAGAGAGTAATGCAGACGCTCAAGAGAATGATGTAGAGGCTTAAAAGAGGGATGCAGAGGCTCAAGAGACTGATGTAGAGAATCAGGTGAGGGATGCAGAGGCTTAAGAGAGTGATGCAGAGGCTGAAGAGAGTGTTGCAGAGGCTTAAAAGAGGGATGCAGAGGCTGAAGAGATTAATGCAGAGGCTCAAGAGAGTGGTGCAGAGGCTCAAAAGAGTGATGCAGAGGCTCAAGAAAGTGATGCATAGGCTCAAGAAAGTGATGCATAGGCTCAAGAGAGTGATGCAGAGGCTTAAGAGAGTGATGCAGAGGCTCGAGAGAGTGATGCAGAGGCCCAAGAGAGTGATCCAGAGGCTCAAGAGAGGGATGCAGAGGCTTAAGAGAGTGATGCAGAGGCTCAGGAGAGTGATGCAGAGGCTTAAGCGACGGATGCCGAGGCTCAAGAGAGTGATGCAGAGGCTCAAGAGAATTATGCAGAGGCCTAAGAGAATGATGCAGAAGCTCAAGAGAGGGATGCAGAGGCTCACGAGAGTGATTCAGAGGCTTACGAGAGTGATGCAGAGGCTTAAGAGAGTGATGCAGAGGCTTAAGAAAGGGATGCAGGGGCTCAAGAAAGGGATGCAGAGGATCAAGAAAGTGATGCAGCGGCTGAAGAGAGAGATGCAGAGGCTTAATTAAGACAGTGATGCAGAGGCTAAAGAGAGTGATGCAGAGGCTCAAGAGAATGATGTAGAGGCTTAAGAGAGGGATGCATAGGCTCAAGAGAATGATGCAGAGGCTCAAGAGAGTGAAGCAGAGGATGAAGAGAAGGATGCCGAGGATTAAGAGAGTGATGCAGAGACTCAAGTGAGTGATGCAGCGGCTTAAGAGAGTGATGCAAAGGCTCAAGAGAGTGATGGAGAGGATCAAGAGAAGGGTGCCGGGGCCCAAGAGAGTGATGCAGATGCTCAAGAGAGTGATGCAGAGGCTCAAGAGAGTGACGCAGAGGCTCAAGAGAGGGATGCAGAGGCTTAAGAGAGTGATGCAGAGGCTCAGGAGAGTGATGCAGGGGCTTATGAGAGGGATGCCAATGCTCAAGAGAGTGATGCAGAGGCTCAAGAAAGGGATGTAGAGGCTCAAGAGAGTGATGCAAAGGCTCAAGAGAATGATGAACAGGCCTAAGAGAATGATGCAGAGGCTCAAGAGAGGGATGCAGAGGCTGAAGAGAGTGATGCAGAGGCTCAAGAGAGTGATTCCGAGGCTTACGAGAGTGTTGCAGAGGCTTAAGAGAGTGATGCAGAGGCTTAAGAGAGGGATGCAGGGGTACAAGAGAGGGATGCAGAAGCTCAAGAGAGTAATGCAGGGGCTGAAGAGAGAGATGCAGAGGCTTAATTAAGAGAGTGATGCAGAGGCTAAAGAGAGTGATGCAGAGGCTCACGAGAATGATGTAGAGGCTTAAGAGAGGGATGCAGAGGCTCAAGAAAATGATGCAGAGGCTCATGAGAGTGATGCAGAGGGTGAAGAGAGGAATGCAGAGGAATAAGAGAGTGATACAGAGACTCAAGAGAGTGATGCAGAAGCTTACGAGAGTGATGCCGAGGCTCAAGAGAGGGATGTAGAGGCTCACGAGAGTGATGCAGAGGCTCAAGAGAGTAATGCAGACGCTCAAGAGAATGATGTAGAGGCTTAAAAGAGGGATGCAGAGGCTCAAGAGACTGATGTAGAGAATCAGGTGAGGGATGCAGAGGCTTAAGAGAGTGATGCAGAGGCTGAAGAGAGTGTTGCAGAGGCTTAAAAGAGGGATGCAGAGGCTGAAGAGATTAATGCACAGGCTCAAGAGAGTGGTGCAGAGGCTCAAAAGAGTGATGCAGAGGCTCAAGAAAGTGATGCATAGGCTCAAGAAAGTGATGCATAGGCTCAAGAGAGTGATGCAGAGGCTTAAGAGAGTGATGCAGAGGCTCGAGAGAGTGATGCAGAGGCCCAAGAGAGTGATCCAGAGGCTCAAGAGAGGGATGCAGAGGCTTAAGAGAGTGATGCAGAGGCTCAGGAGAGTGATGCAGAGGCTTAAGCGACGGATGCCGAGGCTCAAGAGAGTGATGCAGAGGCTCAAGAGAATTATGCAGAGGCCTAAGAGAATGATGCAGAAGTTCAAGAGAGGGATGCAGAGGCTCACGAGAGTGATTCAGAGGCTTACGAGAGTGATGCAGAGGCTTAAGAGAGTGATGCAGAGGCTTAAGAAAGGGATGCAGGGGCTCAAGAAAGGGATGCAGAGGATCAAGAAAGTGATGCAGCGGCTGAAGAGAGAGATGCAGAGGCTTAATTAAGACAGTGATGCAGAGGCTAAAGAGAGTGATGCAGAGGCTCAAGAGAATGATGTAGAGGCTTAAGATAAGGATGCATAGGCTCAAGAGAATGATGCAGAGGCTCAAGAGAGTGAAGCAGAGGATGAAGAGAAGGATGCCGAGGATTAAGAGAGTGATGCAGAGACTCAAGTGAGTGATGCAGCGGCTTAAGAGAGTGATGCAAAGGCTCAAGAGAGTGATGGAGAGGCTCAAGAGAAGGGTGCCGGGGCCCAAGAGAGTGATGCAGATGCTCAAGAGAGTGATGCAGAGGCTCAAGAGAGTGATGCAGAGGCTCAAGAGAGGGATGCAGAGGCTTAAGAGAGTGATGCAGAGGCTCAGGAGAGTGATGCAGGGGCTTATGAGAGGGATGCCAATGCTCAAGAGAGTGATGCAGAGGCTCAAGAAAGGGATGTAGAGGCTCAAGAGAGTGATGCAAAGGCTCAAGAGAATGATGAACAGGCCTAAGAGAATGATGCAGAGGCTCAAGAGAGGGATGCAGAGGCTGAAGAGAGTGATGCAGAGGCTCAAGAGAGTGATTCCGAGGCTTACGAGAGTGATGCAGAGGCTTAAGAGAGTGATGCAGAGGCTTAAGAGAGGGATGCAGGGGTACAAGAGAGGGATGCAGAAGCTCAAGAGAGTAATGCAGGGGCTGAAGAGAGAGATGCAGAGGCTTAATTAAGAGAGTGATGCAGAGGCTAAAGAGAGTGATGCAGAGGCTCAAGAGAATGATGTAGAGGCTTAAGAGAGGGATGCAGAGGCTCAAGAGAATGATGCAGAGGCTCATGAGAGTGATGCAGAGGGTGAAGAGAGGAATGCAGAGGAATAAGAGAGTGATACAGAGACTCAAGAGAGTGATGCAGAAGCTTACGAGAGTGATGCCGAGGCTCAAGAGAGGGATGTAGAGGCTCACGAGAGTGATGCAAAGGCTCAAGAGAATGATGCAGAGGCCTACGAGAATTATGCAGAGGCTCAAGAGAGGGATGCAGAGGCTCAAGAGAGTGATGCAGAGGCTCAAGAGAGGGATGCAGAGGCTCAAGAGAGTGATTCAGAGGCTTACGAGTGATGCAGAGGCCTAAGAGAGTGATGCAGAGGCTTAAGAGAGGGATGCAGGGGCTCAAGAGACTGATGCAGAGGCACAAGATAGTGGTGCAGAGGCTCAAAAGAGTGATGCAGAGGATCAAAAAAGTAATGCATAGGCTCAAGAGAGTGTTGCAGAGGCTTAAGAGAGGGATGCAGTGGCTCAAGCGAGTGATGCAGAGGCTAAAGAGAGTGATGCAGAGGCTCAAGAGAGTGATGCAGAGGCTCAAGAGAATGATATAGAGGCTTAAGAGAGGGATGCAGAGGCACAAGAGCATGATGCAAAGGCTCATGAGAGTGATGCAGAGGATGAAGAGAGGGATGCAGAGGATTAAGAGAGTGATGCATAGACTCAAGAGAGTGATGCAGTGGCTTACGAGAGTAATGCAAAGGCTCAGGAGAAGGATGCAGAGGCTCATGAGAGGGACGCAGGAGTCCAAGAGAGGGATGCAGAGGTTCAGGAAAGGGATGTAGTGGCTCAAGAGAGTGATGCAAAGGCTCAAGAGAATGATGAAGCGGCCTAAGAGAATGATGCAGAGGCTCAAGAGAGGGATGCAGAGGCTCAAGAGAGTGATGCAGAGGCTCAAAATAGGGATGCAGAGGCTCAAGAAAGTGATGGAGAGGCTAAAGAGAGGGATGCAGGGGCCAAAGAGAGTGATGCAGATGCTCAAGAGAGGGATGTAGAGGCTCAAGAGAGTGATGCAGGAGCTCAAGAGAGTGATGCAGAGGCAGAAGAGAGTGATGCAGAGGCTTAAGAGAGGGATGCAGATTCTCAAAAGAGTAATGTAGAGGCTCACGAAAGTGATGCAGAGGCTAACGAGAGTGATGCAGAGGCACAAGAGAGGGATGCAGAGGCTCAAGAGAGGGATGCAGGGGCTCAAGAGAGGGATGCGGAATCTCAAGTGAGGGATGCAGAGGCACAAGAGAGGGATGCAGAGGCTCTTGAGAGTGATGCAGAGGTTCAAGAGATGGATGTGGAGGCTTAAGAGAATGATGCAAAGGCTCAAGACAGGGATGCAGAGGCTCATGAGAGAGATGCAGGAGTTTAAGACAGGGATGAAGAGGATCAAGAGAGTGATGCAGAGGCTTAAGAGAGGAATGCACAGGCTCAACAGAGTGATGCAGAGGCTTAAGCGAGTGATGTAGAGGCTCAAGAAAGAGATATAGAGGCTTTAAAAAGTGATGCAGAGGCTCAAAAGAGGGATGCAGAGGCTTAAGAGTGTGATGCAGAGGCTCAGGAGAGTGATGCAGAGGCTCAATTAAGAGAGTGATGCAGAGGCTAAAGATAGTGATGCAGAGGCTCAAGAGAATGATGTAGAGGCTTAAGAGAGGGATGCAGAGGCTCAAGAGATGGAAGCAGAGGCTCTAGAGAGTGATGCAGAGGCTCATGAGAGGGATGCAGGAGTTCAAGAGAGGGATTCAGAGGCTCAAGAGACGGATTCAGAGGCTCAAGAGAGGGATTCAGAGGCTCTAGAGAGGGATGCAGAGGCTCAAGAGAGTGATTCAGATGCTTACGAGAGTGATGCAGAGGCATAAGAGAGTGATGCAGAGGCTTAAGAGAATGATGCAGAGGCTTAAGAGAGGGATGCATAGGCTGAAGAGAGGGAAGCAGAGGCTGAAGAGAGTGATGCAGAGTCTCAAGAGAGTGATTCAGAGGCTTATGAGAGTGATGCAGAGGCTTAAGAGTGTGATGCAGAGGCTTAAGAGAGGGATGCAGGGGCTCAAGAGAGGGATGCAGAGGCTCAAGAGAGTGATGTAGAGGCTGAGGAGAGAGATGCAGAGGCTTAAATAAGAGAGTGATGCAGAGGCTCAAGAGAATGATGTAGAGGCTTAAGAGAGGGATGCAGAGGCTCAAGAGAATGATGCAGAGGCTCAAGAGAGGGAAGCAGAGGCTAAAGAGAGTGATGCAGAGGCTGAAGAGAGTGATGCATAGTCTCAAGAGAGTGATTCAGAGGCTTACGAGAGTGATGCAGAGGCTTAAGAGTGATGCAGAGGCTCAAGAGAGTGATGCAGAGGCTCGAGAGAGTGATGCAGAGGCTTAAGAGAGGGATGCAGAGGCTCAAGAGAGGGATGGAGAGGCTCAAGAGAGTGATGCAGAGGCTTACCAGAGTGATGCAGAGGCTCAAGAGAGAGATGTAGAGGCTCAAGAGAGTGATGCAGAAGCTCAAGAGAGTGATGCAGAGGCTCGAGAGAGTGATGCAGAGGCTTAAGAGAGGGATGCAGAGGCTCAAGAGAGGGATGGAGAGGCTCAAGAGAGTGATGCAGAGGCTTACCAGAGTGATGCAGAGGCTCAAGAGAGAGATGTAGAGGCTCAAGAGAGTGATGCAGAAGCTCAAGAGAGTGATGTAGAGGTTGAAGAGAGTGATGCAGAGGCTTAAGAGAGTGATGTAAAGGCTGAATAGAGGGAAGCAGAGGCTCATGAGAGGGATGCAGGAGTTCAAGAGAGGGATGCAGAGGCTTAAGAGAGGGATGCAGAGGATCAAGTGAGTGATGCAGAGGCTTAAGAGAGGGATGCAGAGGATCAAGAGAGTGATGCAGAGGCTTAAGAGAGTGATGCAGAGGCTCAAGAGAGTAATGCAGACGCTCAAGAGAATGATGTAGAGGATTAAAAGAGGGATGCAGAGGCTCAAGAGACTGATGCAGAGAATCAGGTGAGGGATGCAGAGGCTTAAGAGAGTGATGCAGAGGCTGAAGAGAGTGTTGCAGAGGCTTAAAAGAGGGATGCAGAGGCTCAAGAGATTAATGCGGAGGCTCAAGAGAGTGGTGCAGAGGCTCAAAAGAGTGATGCAGAGGCTCAAGAAAGTGATGCATAGGCTCAAGAAAGTGATGCATAGGCTCAAGAGAGTGATGCAGAGGCTTAAGAGAGGGATGCAGAGGATCAAGCGAGTGATGCAGAGGCTCAAGAGAGTGATGCAGAGGCTCAAGAGAGTGATGCAGAGGCTCAAGAGAGTGATCCAGAGGCTCAAGAGAGGGATGCAGAGGCTTAAGAGAGTGATGCAGAGGCTTAAGAGAATGATGCAGAAGCTCAAGAGAGGGATGCAGAGGCTGAAGAGAGTGATGCGGAGGCTCAAGTGAGGGATGCAGAGGCTCAAGAGAGTGATTCAGAGGCTTACGAGAGTGATGCAGAGGTTTAAGAGAGGGATGCAGGGGCTGAAGAGAGGGATGCAGAGGATCAAGAAAGTGATGCAGCGGCTGAAGAGAGAGATGCAGAGGCTTAAATAAGACAGTGATGCAGAGGCTAAACCCAGCAAACACAAATCATCTACACAACGTTCGCCTATCTCTTCCCATAGGTGTGGGAATGATTTGCATTGAGAATGGTGCAGGAGAGCCTTTGAGAAACTTTTACTCAAAAAATCCAAACACAAAGGTTTAATTATAAATTGTTTTTCTACAATTATTTTCTTCCAAATGTAAAACAAATAGTTTTTACATGTTTAAATATAAAATTTATGGTGTTTTTTTGTAAAATTCATTAATAAATTGTGAATGATATATATTGGCTGAGTGAAACCTTTAAAATCCATTTAGTTATAATATAAACAGAAAAAAGTAGTTTTCCAAATTTTCTAAAAATCGCTATTTTTAACACAATTTGACTCCTTATGCATTCCACTAAACACTAATATCATGTTTAAATACATAATTTATGTATTATTCCCTTAGATAATTTATATAAATTATAAAAGTTGCTGGAAAGTGGTGAGAGAGAATCTGAAAACGTTTTGTTGTCTTATATTGGCGTGTTCTTATTAACTAGAGTGAGTAAGAGTGAGCGAGAGTGGGTAAGAGTGAGTAAGAGTGACTGAAGGTGAGTGAGAGTGCCAGAGAGTGTGTAAGTGTGAGTAAGAGTGAGTATAAGTAAGAGTGACTGAGAGTGAGTAAGAGTGACAGAGTGAGTAAGAGTGAGAGTAAGGGTGACAGAATGAGTAAGAGTGAGAGTAAAGTGATTGAGAGTAAGGGTGAGTATGAGAGTAAGAGTGATTGAGAGTTAGAGTGAGAGTAAGAGTGATTGAGAGTTAGTGAGAGTAAGAGTGATTGAGAGTAAGAGTGATTGAGAGTAAGAGTGATTGAGAATAAGAGTGATTGAGAGTAAGAGTGATTGGGAGTAAGAGTGATTGAGAGTAAGAGTGATTGGGAGTAAGAGTGATTGGGAGTAGGAGTTAGAGTGAGAGTAGGAGTAAGAATGAGAATAAGAGTGATTGAGAGTAAGAGTGAGTAAGAGTAAGAATGAGAGTAAGAGTGATTGAGAGTAAGAGTGATTGAGAGTAAGAGTGATTGAGAGTAAGAGTGATTGGGAGTAAGAGTGATTGGGAGTAAGAGTAAGAGTGAGAGTAAGAGTAAGAATGAGAATAAGAGTGATTGAGAGTAAGAGTGATTGGGAGTAAGAGTAAGAGTAAGAATGAGAGTAGGAGTGATTGAGAGTAGGAGTGATTGGGAGTAGGAGTGATTGGGAGTAAGAGTGATTGAGAGTAAGAGTAATTGAGAGTAAGAGTATGAGAGTAAGAGTGAGAGAGTGAGTATGAATGGGTAAGGGTGACTGAGAGTGAGTAAGAGTGACAGAATAAGAATGACAGAGTAAGAGTGATAGAGAGTAAGAGTGACAGAGAGTAAGAGTGACAGAGAGTAAGAGTGACAGAGTAAGAGTGACAGAGAGTAAGAGTGACAGAGAGTAAGAGTGACAGAGAGTAAGAGTGACAGAGAGTAAGAGTGACAGAGAGTAAGAGTGACAGAGAGTAAGAGTGACAGAGTAAGAGTGACAGAGTAAGAGTGACAGAGAGTAAGAGTGACCGAGAGTAAGAGTGACAGAGAGTAAGAGTGACAGAGAGTAAGAGTGACAGAGTAAGAGTGACAGAGTAAGAGTGACAGAGTAAGAGTGACAGAGTAAGAGTGACAGAGAGTAAGAGTGACAGAGAGTAAGAGTGACAGAGAGTAAGAGTGACAGAGAGTAAGAGTAACAGAGTAAGAATGACAGAGTAAGAGTGATAGAGAGTAAGAGTGACAGAGAGTAAGAGTGACAGAGAGTAAGAGTGACAGAGTAAGAGTGACAGAGAGTAAGAGTGACAGAGAGTAAGAGTGACAGAGAGTAAGAGTGACAGAGTAAGAGTGACAGAGAGTAAGAGTGACAGAGAGTAAGAGTGACAGAGAGTAAGAGTGACAGAGAATAAGAGTGACAGAGTAAGAGTGACAGAGTAAGAGTGACAGAGTAAGAGTGACAGAGTAAGACTGACAGAGAGTAAGAGTGACAGAGAGTAAGAGTGACAGAGAGTAAGAGTGACAGAGAGTAAGAGTGACAGAGTAAGAGTGACAGAGTAAGACTGACAGAGAGTTAGAGCGACAGAGAGTAAGAGCGACAGAGTAAGAGTGACAGAGTAAGAGTGACAGAGTAAGAGTGACAGAGTACGAGTGACAGAGAGTAAGAGTGACAGAGAGTAAGAGTGACAGAGAGTAAGAGTGACAGAGAGTAAGAGTGACAGAGTAAGAGTGACAGAGTAAGAGTGACAGAGTAAGAGTGACAGAGTAAGAGTGACAGAGAGTAAGAGTGACAGAGAGTAAGAGTGACAGAGTAAGAGTGACAGAGTAAGAGTGACAGAGAGTAAGAGTGACAGAGAGTAAGAATGACAGAGAGTAAGAGTGACAGAGTAAGAGAGTGAGAGTGATTATGAGAGAGTTAAGAGTGTGAGGTGTGAGAGAGTAGCAGGCCAGGGAGGCAGGATGTGTGGTCACAGGCAAGGCCTAGGCCTCGTGATCTCTAATGTTGGTTTTTATATATATGTTGGATTTTTTGTCCTGTTTCAAATTATAATTATTTAGCAGGAATGTAATAAGATATTGCACAGTATTAATGTGACAATAATATATGCATTATTTCCTTGATAATCAAACTTGTTGTTCAAAGATAATATACAATCTTTGAAGGAAACATTTTGAGAGCACGAGCTGGCAACACTGGGCTGGTGGGTGAGAGAGACATATGGTTAGTTGTGCTCAGACCTTCACTGGTGAAGGGTGTGTCCCAGCTGGCCGCCACCAGCCGCCACCCACCGCCACCCACCACCAGCCGCCACTTGCCACCACCCACCACCAGCCACCCACCACCCACCACCACCAGCCGCCACCCACCACCAGCCGCCACCCGCCACCAGCCACCACCAGCCGCCACCTGCCACCAGCCACCACCAGCCGCCACCTGCCACCACCCACCACCAGCCCCCACCCGCCGCCACCCGCCACCCGCCCCCCACCACCCACCACCACCAGCCGCCACCCACCACCAGCCGCCACCCGCCACCACCCACCACCCACCACCCACCACCAGCCGCCACCTGCCACCACCCACCACCAGCCGCCACCCGCCACCACCCACCACCACCCGCCACCAGCCACCGCCACCCACCACCGCCACTCACCACCCGCCGCCACCACCCACCACCAGCCGCCACCCGCCACCGCCACCCACCATCGCCACCCGCCGCCACCACCCACCACCACCACCCACCACCACCAGCCGCCGCCGCCGCCACCACCACCCACCACATCCGCCGCCACCACCCATCACCGCCGCCGCCACCACCACCCACCACCACCGCCGCCACCACCCACCACAGCCGCCGCCGACACCACCGCCGCCACCCACCACAGCCGCCACCACCACCCACCACCACCACCACCACCCACCACCACCAGCCGCCGCCGCCGCCACCACCACCCACCACATCCGCCGCCACCACCCATCACCGCCGCCGCCACCACCACCCACCACCACCGCCGCCACCACCCACCACAGCCGCCGCCGACACCACCGCCGCCACCCACCACAGCCGCCACCACCACCCACCACCACCACCACCACCACCACCACCAGCCGCCATCACCGCCACCAGCCGCCACCAGCTGCCACCACCACCAGCCGCCACCACCACCACCACCAGCCGCCACCACCACCACCACCAGCCGCCATCACCGCCACCAGCTGCCACCACCACCAGCCGCCATCACCGCCACCAGCTGCCACCACCACCAGCCGCCACCACCAGCCGCCACCACCGCCACCACCACCTGCCACCAGCCGCCACCCGCCGCCACCACCCACCACCACCAGCCGCCGCCGCCACCCACCGCCACCCACCACCGCCGCCACCACCCACCACCACCAGCCAACACCACCACCCACCGCCACCCACCACCGCCGCCACCACCCACCACCACCAGCCGCCACCACCCACCACCGCCGCCACCACCCACCACCACCAGCCGCCACCACCCACCACCGCCGCCACCACCCACCACCACCAGCCGCCACCACCCACCACCACCAGCCGCCACCACCCACCACCACCAGCCGCCACCACCACCCACCGCCACCCACCACCGCCGCCACCACCCACCACCACCAGCCGCCGCCACCACCCACCACCGCCGCCACCACCCACCACCACCAGCCGCCGCCGCCACCACCATCCACCACCAACGCCGCCGCCACCACCCACCACCACCAGCCGCCGCCGCCACCACCACCACCCACCACCACCACCCACCACCACCGCCGCCACCACCCACCACCGCCAGCCGCCACCACCACCCACCACCGCCGCCACCACCACCCACCACCGCCAGCCGCCACCACTCATCACAGACGCCGCCACCCGCCACCGCCCGCCACCACCGCCAGACACAGCCGCCAGTGTCCGCCACCTCCGCCACTGTCCGCCACCGCCGCCACTGTCCGCCACCGCCGCCACTGTCCGCCACCGCCGCCACTGTCCGCCACTGTCCGCCACTGCCACCACTGTCTGCCACCGCCAGCACTGTCCGCCCGCCGCCACCACTGTCCGCCCGCCGCCTCCACTGTCCGCCCGCCGCCACCACTGTCCGCCCGCCGCCGCCACTGTTCGCCCGCCGCAGCCACTGTCCGCCTGCCGCCGCCACTGTCCGCCCGCCGCCGCCACTGTCCGTCCGCCGCCACTGTCCACCACCGCCGCCACGGTCCGCCCGCCGCCACTATCCGCCACAGCCGCCACTGTCCGCCCGCCGCCACTGTCCGCCCGCCGCCACTGTCCGCCCGCCGCCACTATCCGCCACCGCCGCCACTGTCCTCCCGCCGCCACTGTCCGCCCGCCGCCGCCACTGTCCACAACCGCCGCCAAAGCCGCCACGGTCCGCCCACCGCCACTATCCGCCACAGCCGCCACTATCCGCCACCGCCGCCACTGTCCGCCCGCCGCCACTATCCGCCACCGCCGCCACTGTCCGCCCGCCGCCACTATCCGCCACCGCCGCCACTGTCCGCCCGCCGCCGCCACTGTCCGCCCGCCGCCACTGTCCGCCCGCCGCCACTATCCGCCACCGCCGCCACTGTCCGCCACAGCCGCCACTCTCCGCCGTACAGCCTCCCCTCTCTCCGTTAGTAAATAATTATAATTGTTAGTAAATAATAAAAGAAATATAAATTATTAGATTTTTTTTACCCTTAAATTGGTTTTAATATTTAAATTGAAAATAATAAAATAATATAAAATATAATAAAAATAATATAATATAAAATATAATTTAATTTCAAGAAATTTAACTTTAAACACAAAGATGTGAAAAGGGTTCAGATTATTGGCTCAAACCTTTCATAAGAGATTCATATTGGTATATGAATGGATTATGAATGACTCATGTTAGGAGTGTAAAGTTGCCACAACATCTCAAATTAGTGTTAGATACATATGTCTTGGTTATAAGTTTTGGAAACCTATTTAAGTCCACACACAATATCGTATCTGATACGATAAAACAAACGTTTCCAATACTTTCAAATACTTTCCAGATATGTTGTGGCAACCTAAAATTGTTTGCTGGGAAGAGAGTGATGCAGAGGCTCAAGAGAATGATGTAGAGGCTTAAGAGAGGGATGCATAGGCTCAAGAGAATGATGCAGAGGCTCAGGAGAGTGAAGCAGAGGATGAAGAGAAGGATGCAGAGGATTAAGAGAGTGATGCAAAGGCTCAAGAGAGTGATGGAGAGGCTCAAGAGAGGGGTGCAGGGGCCCAAGAGAGTGATGCAGATGCTCAAGAGAGGTATGCAGAGGATGAAGAGAGTGCTGCAGAGGCTCAAGAGAGGGATTCTGAGGCTCCAGAGAGGGATGCAGAGGCTAAAGAGAATGATGCAGAGGGTGAAGAGATGCAGAGGCATAAGAGAGTGATGCAGAGGCTTAAGAGAGTATTGCAGAGGCTCAAGAGAATGATGTAGAGGCTTAAGGAAGGGATGCAGAGGCTCAAGAGAGTGATGCAAAGGATCAAGAGAGGGAAGCAGAGGCTTAAGAGTGATGCAGAGGCAGAAGAGAGTGATGCAGAGTTTTAAGAGAGTGATGCAGAGGCTGAAGAGTGTTGCAGAGGCTCAAGAGAAAGATGCAGAGGCTCAAGAGAGTGATGCAAAGGCTCAAGAGAGTGATGCAGAGGCTTAAGAGAGGGATGCAGAGGCTCAAGCGAGTGATGCAGAGGCTCAAGAGAGTGATGCAGAGGCTCAAGCGAGTGATGCAGAGGCTCAAGAAAATGATGCAGAGGCTCACGAGAGTGATGCAGAGGACCAAGAGAGGGATTCAGAGGCTCAAGAGAGGGATTCAGTGGCTTAAGCGAGTGATGCAGAGGCTGAAGAGAGTGTTGCAGAGGCTGAAGAGAGGGATGCAAAGGCTCAAGAGAGTGATGTAGAGACTCAAGAGAGTTATGCAGAGGCTCAGGAGAGTGATGCCAGAGGCTTATAAGAGTGATGCAGAGGCTCAAGAGAGGGATGGAGAGGCTTAAGAGAGTGATGCAAAGGCTCAGGAGAGGGATGCAGAGGCTCATGAAAGGGATGCAGAAGTTCAAGAGAGGGATGCAGAGGCTCAAGAAAGGGATGCAGAGGCTTAAGAAGTTGATGCAGAGGCTCAAAATAGGGATGCAGATGCTTAAGAGGGTGATGCAGAGGCTTAAGAGAATGATGCAGAGGCAGAAGAGAGTGATGCAGAGGCTTAAGAGAGTGATGCAGAGGCTGAAGAGTGTTGCAGAGGCTCAAGAGAGAGATGCAGTGGTTCAAGAGAGTGATGCAGAGGCTGAAGAGAGTGATGCAGAGGCTTAAGAGAGGGATGCAGAGGCTCAAGCGAGTTATGCAGAGGCTCAAGAGAGTGATGCAGACGCTCAAGAAAGTTATGCAGAGGCTCAAGAGAGTAATGCAGACGCTCAAGAGAATGATGTAGGGGCTTAAGAGAGGGATGCAGAGGCTCAGGAGATTGATGCTGAGGCTTACGAGAGTGAAGCAGCGAATCAAGTGAGGGATGCAGAGGCTTAAGAGAGTGATGCAGAGGCTGAAGAGAGTGTTGCAGAGGCTTAAGAGAGGGATCCGGATGCTCAAGAGATTGATGCAGAGGCTCAAGATAGTGGTGCAGAGGCTCAAAAGAGTGATGCAGAGGCTCAGGAAAGTGATGCATAGGCTCAAGAGAGTGATGCAGAGGCTTAAGAGAGGGATGCAGAGGCTCAATCGAGTGATGCAGAGGCTCAAGAGAGTGATGCAGAGGCTCAAGAGAGTGAAGCAGAGGCTCAAGAGAGGGATGCAGAGGCTTAAGAGAGTGATGCAGAGGCTCAGGAGAGTGATGCAGGGGCTTATGAGAGGGATGCCAATGCTCAAGAGAGTGATGCAGAGGCTCAAGGCAGGGATGTAGAGGCTCAAGAGAGTGATGCAAAGGCTCAAGAGAGTGATGCAGAGGCTTACGAGAGGGATGCAGAGGCTCAATCGAGTGATGCAGAGGCTCAAGAGAGTGATGCAGAGGCTCAAGAGAGTGATTCAGAGGCTTACGAGAGTGATGCAGAGGCTTAAGAGAGTGATGCAGAGGCTTAAGAGAGGGATGCAGGGGCTCAAGAGAGGGATGCAGAGGCTCAAGAGAGTAATGCAGGGGCTGAAGAGAGAGATGCAGAGGCTTAATTAAGAGAGTGATGCAGAGGCTAAAGAGAGTGATGCAGAGGCTGAAGAGAATGATGTAGAGGCTTAAGAGAGGGATGCAGAGGCTCAAGAGAATGATGCAGAGGCTCATGAGAGTGATGCAGAGGGTGAAGAGAGGGATACAGAGGATTAAACGAGTGATGCAGAGACTCAAAAGAGTGATGCAGAAGCTTAAGAGAGTGATGCCGAGGCTCAAGAGAGTGATGCAGAGGCTCAAGAGAGGGATGTAGAGGCTCAAGAGAGTGATGCAAAGGCTCACGAGAATGATGCAGAGGCTCAAGAGAGTGATTCAGAGGCTTACGAGAGTGATGCAGAGGCTTAAGAGAGTGATGCAGAGGCTTAAGAGAGGGATGCAGGGGCTCAAGAGACTGATGCAGAGGCACAAGATAGTGGTGCAGAGGCTCAAAAGAGTGATGCAGAGGCTCAAGAAAGTGATGCATAGGCTCAAGAGAGTGTTGCAGAGGCTTAGGAGAGGGATGCAGTGGCTCAAGCGAGTGATGCAGAGGTTAAAGAGAGTGATGCAGAGGCTCAAGAGAGTGATGCAGAGGCTCAAGAGAGTGATGCAGAGGCTCAAGAGAGGGATGCAGAGGCTTAAGAGAGTGATGCAGGGGCTCAGGAGAGTGATGCAGAAGCTTAAAAGAGTGATGCCGAGGCTCAAGAGAGTGATGCAGAGGCTCAAGAGAGGGATGTACAGGCTCAAGAGAGTGATGCAAAGGCTCAAGAGAATGATGCAGAGGCCTACGAGAATGATGCAGAGGCTTAAGAGAGGGATGCAGAGGCTCACGAGAGTGATGCAGAGGCTCAAGAGAGGGATGCAGAGGCTCAAGAGAGTGATTCAGAGGCTTACGAGAGTGATGCAGAGGCTTAAGAGAGTGATGCAGAGGCTTAAGAGAGGGATGCAGGGGCTCAAGAGAGGGATGCAGAGGCTCAAGAGAATGATGTAGAGGCTTAAGAGAGGGATGCAGAGGCTCAAGAGCATGATGCAGAGGCTCATGAGAGTGATGCAGAGGACGAAGAGAGGGATGCAGAGGATTAAGAGAGTGATGCATAGACTCAAGAGAGTGATGCAGAGGCTTACGAGAGTTATGCAAAGGCTCAGGAGAAGGATGCAGAGGCTCATGAGAGGGATGCAGGAGTCCAAGAGAGGGATGCAGAAGCTCAAGAAAGGGATGCAGAGGCTTAAGAAAGTGATGCAGAGGCTCAAAATAGGGATGCAGAGGCTCAAGAGAGTGATGGAGAGGCTAAAGAGAGGGATGCAGGGGCCAAAGAGAGTGATGCAGATGCTCGAGAGAGTGATGCAGAGGCTCATGAGAGGGATTCAGAGGCTCAAGTGAGAAATGCAGAGGCTTAAGAGAGTGATGCAGAGGCTGAAGAGAGTGTTGCAGGGGCTCAAGAGAGGGATGCAGAGACTCAAGACAGTTATGCAGAGGCTCAGGAGTGTGATGCAGAGGCTTACGAGAGTGATGCAGAGGCTCAAGAGAGGGATGTAGAGGCTCAAGAGAGTGATGCAGGAGCTCAAGAGAGTGATGCAGAGGCTGAAGAGAGTGATGCAGAGGCTTAAGAGAGGGATGCAGATTCTCAAAAGAGGGATGTAGAGGCTCACGAAAGTGATGCAGAGGCTTACGAGAGTGATGCAGAGGCTCAAGAGAGGGATGCAGAGGCTCAAGAGAGGGATGCAGGGGCTCAAGAGAGGGATGCAGAATCTCAAGTGAGGGATGCAGAGGCACAAGAGAGGGATGCAGAGGCTCTTGAGAGTGATGCAGAGGTTCAGGAGATGGATGTGTAGGCTTAAGAGAATGATGCAAAGGCTCAAGACAGGGATGCAGGAGTTCAAGAGAGGGATGAAGAGGATCAAGAGAGTGATGCAGAGGCTTAAGAGAGGGATGCACAGGCTCAACAGAGTGATGCAGAGGCTTAAGCGAGTGATGTAGAGGCTCAAGAAAGAGATATAGAGGCTTAAAAAAGTGATGCAGAGGCTCAAAAGAAGGATGCAGAGGCTTTAGAGGGTGATGCAGAGGCTCAGGAGAGTGATGCAGAGGCTCAATTAAGAGAGTGATGCAGAGGCTAAAGAGAGTGATGCAGAGGCTCAAGAGAATGATGTAGAGGCTTAAGAGAGGGATGCAGAGGCTCAAGAGAGGGAAGCAGAGGCTAAAGAGAGTGAAGCAGAGGCTTAAGAGAGTGATGAAGAGGCGTTAGAGAGTGATGCAGAGGCTCTAGAGAGTGATGCAGAGGCTCATGAGAGGGATGCAGGAGTTCAAGAGAGGGATTCAGAGGCTCAAGAGACGGATTCAGAGGCTCAAGAGAGGGATTCAGAGGCTCAAGAGAGGGATGCAGAGGCTCAAGAGAGTGATTCAGAGGCTTACGAGAGTGATGCAGAGGCATAAGAGAGTGATGCAGAGGCTTAAGAGAATGATGCAGAGGCTTAAGAGAGGGATGCATAGGCTGAAGAGAGGGAAGCAGAGGCTGAAGATAGTGATGCAGAGTCTCAAGAAAGTGATTCAGAGGCTTACGAGAGTGATGCAGAGGCTTAAGAGAGTGATGCAGAAGCTTAAGAGAGGGATGCAGGGGCTCAAGAGAGGGATGCAGAGGCTCAAGACAATGATGCAGAGGCTCAAGAGAGGGAAGCAGAGGCTCAAGAGAGTGATGCAGAGGCTGAAGAGAGTGATGCAGAGTCTCAAGAGAGTGATTCAGAGGCTTACGAGAGTGATGCAGAGGCTCAAGAGAGTGATGCAGAGGCTCGAGAGAGTGATGCAGAGGCTTAAGAGAGGGATGCAGAGGCTCAAGAGAGGGATGCAGAGGCTCAAGAGAGTGATGCAGAGGCTTACGAGAGTGATGCAGAGGCTCAAGAGAGAAATGTAGAGGCTCAACAGAGTGATGCAGAAGCTCAAGAGAGTGATGTAGAGGTTGAAGAGAGTGATGCAGAGGCTTAAGAGAGTGATGCAAAGGATGAATAGAGGGATGCAGAGGCTCATGAGAGGGATGCAGGAGTTCAAGAGAGGGATGCAGAGGCTCAAGTGAGTGATGCAGAGGCTTAAGAGAGGGATGCAGAGGATCAAGAAAGTGATGCAGAGGCTTAAGAGAGTGATGCAGAGGCTCAAGAGAGTGATGCAGAGGCTCAAGAGAGTGATGTAGATGCTCACGAGAGTGATGCAGAGGCTCAAGAGAGTAATGCAGAGGATCATGAGAGTGATGTAGAGGCTCAAGAGAGGGAAGCATAGGCTTAAGAGAGTGATGCAGAGGCCGAAGAGAGTGATGCAGAGGCTTAAGAGAGTGATGCAGAGGCTGAAGAGAGTGTTGCAGTGGCTCAAGAGAGTGATGCAGAGGCTCAAGAGAGTGATGCAGAGGCTAAAAGAATTATCCAGAGGCTCAAGTGACTGATGCAGAGGCTTATGAGAGTGATGCAGAGAATCAAGTGAAGGATGCAGAGGCTTAGGAGAGTGATGCAGAGGCTGAAGAGAGTGTTGCAGAGGCTTTAGAGAGGGATGCAGAGGCTCAAGAGATTGATGCAGAGGCTCAAGAGAGTGGTGCAGAGGCTCAAAAGAGTGATGCAGAGGCTTAAGAGAGGGATGCAGAGGCTCAAGCGAGTGATGCAGAGGCTCAAGAGAGTGATGCAGAGGCTCAAGAGAGTGATGCAGAGTCTCAAGAGAGTGATTTAGAGTCTCAAGAGAGTGTTGCAGAGTCTCAAGAGAGTGATTCAGAGGCTTACGAGAGTGATGCAGAGGCTTAAGAGAGTGATGCAGAGGCTTAAGAGAGGGATGCATGAGCTCAAGAGAGGGATGCAGAGGCTCAAGAGAGTGATGCAGAGGCTGAAGAGAGAGAGATGCAGAGGCTTAATTAAGAGAGTGATGCAGAGGCTAAGGAGTGTGATGCAGAGGCTCAACAGAATGATGTAGAGGCTTAAGAGAGGGATGCAGAGGCTCAAGAGAATGATGCAGAGGCTCAAGAGAGTGATGCAGAGGATGAAGAGAGGGATGCAAAGGATTAAGAGAGTGATGCAGAGACTCAAGAGAGTGATGCAGAGGTTTAAGAGAGTGATGCAGAGGCTTAAGAGAGTGATGCAGAGGATCAAGAGAAGTAAGCAGAGGCTTAAGAGAGTTATGCAGAGGCTTAAGAGAGTAATGCAGAGGCTCAAGAGCTGGATTCAGAGGCTCAAGAGAGGGATTTAGAGGCTCAAGAGAGGGATGCAGAGGCTCAAGAGAGTGATTCAGAGGCTTACGAGAGTGATGCAGAGGCTTAAGAGAGTGATGCAGAGGCTTAAGAGAGGGATGCAGGGGCTCAAGAGAGGGATGCAGAGGCTCAAGAGAGTGATGCAGAGGCTGAAGAGAGAGATGCAGAGGCTTAATTAAGAGAGTGATGCAGAGGCTAAAGAGAGTGATGCATAGGCTCAAGAGAGGGAAGCAGAGGCTCAAGAGAGTGATGCAGAGGCTGAAGAGAGTGATGCAGAGGCTCAAGAGAGTGATTTAGAGGTTTACGAGAGTGATGCAGAGGCTAAAGAGAGTGATGCAGAGGCTCAAGAGAGGGATGCAGAGGCTCAAGAGAGGGATGCAGAAGCTCAAGAGCTGGATAAAAAGGCTCAAGAGAGGGATGCAGAGGCTCAAGAGAGAGATTTTTGGTCGAATTTGGGATGTTTGGGTTATTTTGAAAACTGCAGGGAAGGTTTGGGCAATATGTGATCCATCGCCGCTTTCAGTAATTGGCATATTTTCGGTATAAAAAGTCGTAATTTCAAACTGGGAATACGTGCAGAGAGCCAGAATTTGGCTCCAAAATATAGCTCAAGGGTCGAATTTGGGATGTTTACGATATTTTGAAAACTGCAGGGGGGGGGTTTTGGCAAAATGTGACTCATCGCCGCTCTCAGTAATTGGCATATTGTCGGTATAAAATGAAATAATTTCAAAATGCGAATACGTGCAGAGAGCCAGTATTTGGCTCCAAAATATGGCTCAAGGGTCGAATTTGGGATGTTTCGAATATTTTGAAAACTGCAGGGAGGTATGGGCAAAATGTGACCCATCGCTGCTTTCAGTGATTGGCATATTTTCAGTATAAAAAGTCGTGATTTCATGCTGCGAATACGTGCACGGAGCCAGAATTTGGCTCCAAAATTAGGCTCAAAGGTCGAATATAGGATCTTTGGGATAATTTGAAAACTGCAGGGAGGGATTAGACAAAACGTGGTCCATCGTCGCTCTCAGTAATTGGCATATTTTTGGTATAAAAAGTCGTCATTTTAAACTGGGAATACGTGCAGAGAGCCAGAATTTGGCTCCAAAATATAGCTCAAGGGTCGAATTTAGGATGTTTGGGATATTGTGAAAACTGCAGGGGGGTTTGGGCAAAATGTGACCTTTCGCTGCTTTCAGTAATTGGCATATTTTCAGTATAAAAAGTCGTAATTTCAAACTGCGGAATACGTGCAGAAAGTCAGAATTTGGCTCAAAAATTAAGCTCAAGGGTCAAGTTTGGGATGGTTGGGATAATTTGCAAACTGCAAACGGGTTTGGGCAAAATGTGACCCATCGCTGCGTTCAGTAATTGGCATATTTTCGGTATAAAATGAAATAATTTCAAACTGCGAATACGTGCAGAAAGCCAGAACTTGGCTCCAAAATATTGCTCAAGCGTGGAATTTAGGATGTTAAACGTCAAAATATTGCTATATATGATGATTTTTCGTACGAAACAAAATGCAAGAAAACTTGCTTAAAATGCAATATTATGCGAAATTCTGAGATTTGAAGGCCAAATCACATATCGTGATACTACATGAAATAGTATCGAAATATTGGTAAAAATGAATATATTTACGTAATATCAAACTACATTATTAACATGAAAAAGTCACTATTTTACCATATTTGAGGATTTTAACTTCAAATCATAGAGCGAGGTTTCGTATTATTTAGATCCAAGAAAAGACATATGACAATGTTGTTTCCAATACAAATGATAAAAACCAATGTGTTTACATTAGAATTAACTAAAATGTTCCTGATTTTCTGTTTATATTACCGATGGAAGATGTACACGTAAAACCGCTCTAATCCGGCTGAAACGTCGATATATGCAATAAAAACCGAACTTCTCCCCTTTTCAATATCCTACTCAGTATTTTAACTAGAAAATATGGTTGATTGAAAATGAAGTATTTAAGGTTAATTTCAAATCAATTATGTGTTTGCATCATTTTTATCGTATATTTAATGAATTAATAAAAATAAACTGAAAATTCACAAAAATGTGGAAAAACGGCAAAATATTGCCTAATTCGACGATACTATGTTTAAATTACATAAAGGAAAAGGGCATGATAAACGTCAAAATATTGCTAAATTTGATGATTTTTCGTACGAAACAAAATGCAAGAAAACTTGCTTAAAATGCAATATTATGCGAAATTCTGAGATATGAAGGCCAAATCACATATCTTGATACTACATGAAATAGTATCGAAATATTGGTAAAAATGAATATATTTACGTAATATCAAACTACATGAAAAACGTGAAAAAGTCACTATTTAACCATATTTGAGGATTTTAACTTCAAATCATAGAGCGAGGTTTCGTATTATTTAGATCCAAGAAAAGACATATGACAATGTTGTTTCCAATACAAGTGATAAAAAACAATGTGTTTTCATTAGAATTAACTAAAATGTTCTTGATTTTCCGTTTATATTACCGATGGAAGATGGACACGAAAACCGCTCTATTCCAGCTGAAACGTCGATATATGCAATAAAAACAGAACTTCTCCCCTTTTTAATATCTTGCTCAGTATTTTAACGAGAAACAAGTAGATGATTGAAAATGAAGTATTTAAGGTTATTATCTAACCAATTATGTGTTAGCATAATTTTTATCGTATATATAATGAATTAATACCCATAAACTGAAAATTCACAAAAACGTGGAAAAACGGCAAAATATTGCCTAATTCGATGATATTTTGTTTAAATCACATAAAGGAAAAGGGCATGATAAACGTCAAAATATTGCTATTTTCGATGATTTTTCGTACGAAACAAAATGCAAGAAAACTTGCTTAAAATGCAATATTATGCGAAATACTGAGATTTGAAGGCCAAATCACATATCGTGATACTACATGAAATAGTATCGAAATATTGGTAAAAATGAATATATTTACGTAATATCAAACAACATGAAAAACGTGAAAAAAGTCACTATTCAACCATATTTAAGGATTTTAACTTCAAATCATAGAGCGAGGTTTTGTATTATTTAGTTCCAAGAAAAGACATATGACAATGTTTTTTCCAATACAAACGATAAAAATCAATGTGTTTTCATTAGAATTAACTAAAATGTTCCTGATTTTCCGTTTATATTACCGATGGAAGATGTACACGAAAACCGCTCTATTCCGGCTGAAACGTCGATATATGCAATAAAAACAGAACTTCTCCCCTTTTCAATATCTTACTCAGTATTTTAACGAGAAACAAATAGATGATTGAAAATGAAGTATTTAAGGTTATTATCTAATCAATTATGTGTTTGCATCATTTTTATCGTATATATAATGAATTATTACCTATAGACCGAAAATTCACATAAACGTGGAAAAACGGCAAAATATTGCCTAATTCGATGATATTTTGTTTATATCACATAAAGGAAAAGGAGATGATAAACGTCAAAATATTGCTAAATTCGATGATTTCTCGTTCGAAACAAAATGAAAGAAAACTTGCCTTAAATGCAATATTATGCGAAATTCTGAGATTTGAAGGCCAAATCACATATCGTGATACTACATGAAATAGTATCAAAATATTGGTAAAAATGAATATATTTACGTAATATCAAACTACATGAAAAACGTGAAAAAAGTCACTATTTTACCATATTTGAGGATTTAAACTTCAAATCATAAAGCGAGGTTTCGTATTATTTATATCCAAGAAAAGACATATGACAATGTTGTTTCCAATACAAATGATAAAAACCAATGTGTTTTCATTAGAATTAACTAAAATATTCCTGATTTTCCGTTTATATTACCGATGGAAGATGTACACGTAAAACCGCTCTAATCCTGCTGAAACGTCGATATATGCAATAAAAACCGAACTTCTCCCCTTTTCAATATCCTACTCAGTATTTTTACTAGAAAATATGGTTGATTGTAAATGAAGTATTTAAGGTTAATTTCTAATCAATTATGTGTTTGCATCATTTTTATCGTATATATAATGAATTAATACCTACAGACCGAAAATTCACATAAACGTGGAAAAACGGCAAAACATGGCCAAATTCGATGATATTTTGTTTATATCACATAAAGGAAAAGGAGATGATAAACGTCAAAATATTGCTAAATTCGATGATTTTTCGTTCGAAACAAAATGAAAGAAAACTTGCCTTAAATGCAATATTATGCGAAATTCTGAGATTTGAAGGCCAAATCACATATCGTGATACTACATGAAATAGTATCAAAATATTGGTAAAAATGAATATATTTACGTAATATCAAACTACATGAAAAACGTGAAAAAAGTCACTATTTTACCATATTTGAGGATTTAAACTTCAAATCATAAAGCGAGGTTTCGTATTATTTATATCCAAGAAAAGACATATGACAATGTTGTTTCCAATACAAATGATAAAAACCAATGTGTTTTCATTAGAATTAACTAAAATATTCCTCATTTTCCGTTTATATTACCGATGGAAGATGTACACGTAAAACCGCTCTAATCCTGCTGAAACGTCGATATATGCAATAAAAACCGAACTTCTCCCCTTTTCAATATCCTACTCAGTATTTTTACTAGAAAATATGGTTGATTGCAAATGAAGTATTTAAGGTTAATTTCTAATCAATTATGTGTTTGCATCATTTTTATCGTATATATAATGAATTAATACCTACAGACCGAAAATTCACATAAACGTGGAAAAACGGCAAAATATTGCCAAATTCGATGATATTTTCTTTATATCACATAAAGGAAAAGGAGATGATAAACGTCAAAATATTGCTAAATTCGATGATTTTTCGTTCGAAACAAAATGAAAGAAAACTTGCCTTAAATGCAATATTATGCGAAATTCTGAGATTTGAAGGCCAAATCACATATCGTGATACTACATGAAATAGTATCAAAATATTGGTAAAAATGAATATATTTACGTAATATCAAACTACATGAAAAACGTGAAAAAAGTCACTATTTTACCATATTTGAGGATTTAAACTTCAAATCATAAAGCGAGGTTTCGTATTATTTATATCCAAGAAAAGACATATGACAATGTTGTTTCCAATACAAATGATAAAAACCAATGTGTTTTCATTAGAATTAACTAAAATATTCCTCATTTTCCGTTTATATTACCGATGGAAGATGTACACGTAAAACCGCTCTAATCCTGCTGAAACGTCGATATATGCAATAAAAACCGAACTTCTCCCCTTTTAAATAGCCTACTCAGTATTTTTACTAGAAAATATGGTTGATTGTAAATGAAGTATTTAAGGTTAATTTCTAATCAATTATGTGTTTGCATCATTTTTATCGTATATTTAATGAATTAATAACAATATACTGAAAATTCACAAAAACGTGGAATAACGGCAAAATATTGCCTAATTCGATGATACTATGTTTAAATCACATAAAGGAAAAGGGCATGATAAACGTCAAAATATTGCTAAATTTGATGATTTTTCGTATGAAACAAAATGCAAGAAAACTTGCTTAAAATGCAATATTATGCGAAATTCTGAAATTTTTAAGGCCAAATCACATATCGTGATACTACATGAAATATTATCGAAATATTTATAAAAATGAATATATTTACGTAATATCAAACTACATGAAAAACGTGAAAAAATCACTATTAAACCATATATGAGGATTTTAACTTCAAATCATAGAGCGAGGTTTCGTATTATTTAGATCCAAGAAAAGACATATGACAATGTTGTTTCCAATACAAACGAGAAAAATCAGTGTGTTTTCATTAGAATTAACTAAAATGTTCCTGATTTTCCGTTTATATTACCGATGGAAGATGTACACGAAAATCGCTCTATTCCGGCTGAAACGTCGATATATGCAATAAAAACAGAACTTCTCCCCTTTTCAATATCTTACTCAGTATTTTAACGAGAAACAAATAGTTGATTGAAAATGAAGTATTTAAGGTTATTATCTAATCAATTATGTGTTTGCATCATTTTTATCGTATATATAATGAATTAATACCCATAAACTGAAAATTCACAAAAACGTGGAAAAACGGCAAAATATTGCCTAATTCGATGATATTTTGTTTAAATCACATAAAGGAAAAGGGCATGATAAACGTCAAAATATTGCTAAATTCGATGATTTTTCGTACGAAACAAAATGCAAGAAAACTTGCTTAAAATGCAATATTAAGCGAAATTCTGAGATTTGAAGGCCAAATCACATATCGTGATACTACATGAAATAGTATCAAAATATTGGTAAAAATTAATATATTTACGTAATATCAAACTACATGAAAAACGTGAAAAAAGTCACTATTTTACCATATTTGAGGATTTAAACTTCAAATCATAAAGCGAGGTTTCGTATTATTTATATCCAAGAAAAGACATATGACAATGTTGTTTCCAATACAAATGATAAAAACCAATGTGTTTTCATTAGAATTAACTAAAATATTCCTGATTTTCCGTTTATATTACCGATGGAAGATGTACACGTAAAACCGCTCTAATCCTGCTGAAACGTCGATATATGCAATAAAAACCGAACTTCTCCCCTTTTCAATATCCTACTCAGTATTTTTACTAGAAAATATGGTTGATTGTAAATGAAGTATTTAAGGTTAATTTCTAATCAATTATGTATTTGCATCATTTTTATCGTATATATAATGAATTAATACCTACAGACCGAAAATTCACATAAACGTGGAAAAACGGCAAAATATTGCCAAATTCGATGATATTTTGTTTATATCACATAAAGGAAAAGGAGATGATAAACGTCAAAATATTGCTAAATTCGATGATTTTTCGTTCTAAACAAAATGAAAGAAAACTTGCCTTAAATGCAATATTATGCGAAATTCTGAGATTTGAAGGCCAAATCACATATCGTGATACTACATGAAATAGTATCAAAATATTGGTAAAAATGAATATATTTACGTAATATCAAACTACATGAAAAACGTGAAAAAAGTCACTATTTTACCATATTTGAGGATTTAAACTTCAAATCATAAAGCGAGGTTTCGTATTATTTATATCCAAGAAAAGACATATGACAATGTTGTTTCCAATACAAATGATAAAAACCAATGTGTTTTCATTAGAATTAACTAAAATATTCCTCATTTTCCGTTTATATTACCGATGGAAGATGTACACGTAAAACCGCTCTAATCCTGCTGAAACGTCGATATATGCAATAAAAACCGAACTTCTCCCCTTTTAAATAGCCTACTCAGTATTTTTACTAGAAAATATGGTTGATTGTAAATGAAGTATTTAAGGTTAATTTCTAATCAATTATGTGTTTGCATCATTTTTATCGTATATTTAATGAATTAATAACAATATACTGAAAATTCACAAAAACGTGGAATAACGGCAAAATATTGCCTAATTCGATGATACTATGTTTAAATCACATAAAGGAAAAGGGCATGATAAACGTCAAAATATTGCTAAATTTGATGATTTTTCGTATGAAACAAAATGCAAGAAAACTTGCTTAAAATGCAATATTATGCGAAATTCTGAAATTTTTAAGGCCAAATCACATATCGTGATACTACATGAAATATTATCGAAATATTTATAAAAATGAATATTTTTACGTAATATCAAACTACATGAAAAACGTGAAAAAATCACTATTTAACCATATATGAGGATTTTAACTTCAAATCATAGAGCGAGGTTTCGTATTATTTAGATCCAAGAAAAGACATATGACAATGTTGTTTCCAATACAAACGAGAAAAATCAGTGTGTTTTCATTAGAATTAACTAAAATGTTCCTGATTTTCCGTTTATATTACCGATGGAAGATGTACACGAAAATCGCTCTATTCCGGCTGAAACGTCGATATATGCAATAAAAACAGAACTTCTCCCCTTTTCAATATCTTACTCAGTATTTTAACGAGAAACAAATAGTTGATTGAAAATGAAGTATTTAAGGTTATTATCTAATCAATTATGTGTTTGCATCATTTTTATCGTATATATAATGAATTAATACCCATAAACTGAAAATTCACAAAAACGTGGAAAAACGGCAAAATATTGCCTAATTCGATGATATTTTGTTTAAATCACATAAAGGAAAAGGGCATGATAAACGTCAAAATATTGTTAAATTCGATGATTTTTCGTACGAAACAAAATGCAAGAAAACTTGCTTAAAATGCAATATTAAGCGAAATTCTGAGATTTGAAGGCCAAATCACATATCGTGATACTACATGAAATAGTATCAAAATATTGGTAAAAATGAATATATTTACGTAATATCAAACTACATGAAAAACGTGAAAAAAGTCACTATTTTACCATATTTGAGGATTTAAACTTCAAATCATAAAGCGAGGTTTCGTATTATTTATATCCAAGAAAAGACATATGACAATGTTGTTTCCAATACAAATGATAAAAACCAATGTGTTTTCATTAGAATTAACTAAAATATTCCTGATTTTCCGTTTATATTACCGATGGAAGATGTACACGTAAAACCGCTCTAATCCTGCTGAAACGTCGATATATGCAATAAAAACCGAACTTCTCCCCTTTTCAATATCCTACTCAGTATTTTTACTAGAAAATATGGTTGATTGTAAATGAAGTATTTAAGGTTAATTTCTAATCAATTATGTGTTTGCATCATTTTTATCGTATATATAATGAATTAATACCTACAGACCGAAAATTCACATAAACGTGGAAAAACGGCAAAATATTGCCAAATTCGATGATATTTTGTTTATATCACATAAAGGAAAAGGAGATGATAAACGTCAAAATATTGCTAAATTCGATGATTTTTCGTTCGAAACAAAATGAAAGAAAACTTGCCTTAAATGCAATATTATGCGAAATTCTGAGATTTGAAGGCCAAATCACATATCGTGATACTACATGAAATAGTATCAAAATATTGGTAAAAATGAATATATTTACGTAATATCAAACTACATGAAAAACGTGAAAAAAGTCACTATTTTACCATATTTGAGGATTTAAACTTCAAATCATAAAGCGAGGTTTCGTATTATTTATATCCAAGAAAAGACATATGACAATGTTGTTTCCAATACAAATGATAAAAACCAATGTGTTTTCATTAGAATTAACTAAAATATTCCTCATTTTCCGTTTATATTACCGATGGAAGATGTACACGTAAAACCGCTCTAATCCTGCTGAAACGTCGATATATGCAATAAAAACCGAACTTCTCCCCTTTTAAATAGCCTACTCAGTATTTTTACTAGAAAATATGGTTGATTGTAAATGAAGTATTTAAGGTTAATTTCTAATCAATTATGTGTTTGCATCATTTTTATCGTATATTTAATGAATTAATAACAATATACTGAAAATTCACAAAAACGTGGAATAACGGCAAAATATTGCCTAATTCGATGATACTATGTTTAAATCACATAAAGGAAAAGGGCATGATAAACGTCAAAATATTGCTAAATTTGATGATTTTTCGTATGAAACAAAATGCAAGAAAACTTGCTTAAAATGCAATATTATGCGAAATTCTGAAATTTTTAAGGCCAAATCACATATCGTGATACTACATGAAATATTATCGAAATATTTATAAAAATGAATATATTTACGTAATATCAAACTACATGAAAAACGTGAAAAAATCACTATTTAACCATATATGAGGATTTTAACTTCAAATCATAGAGCGAGGTTTCGTATTATTTAGATCCAAGAAAAGACATATGACAATGTTGTTTCCAATACAAACGAGAAAAATCAGTGTGTTTTCATTAGAATTAACTAAAATGTTCCTGATTTTCCGTTTATATTACCGATGGAAGATGTACACGAAAATCGCTCTATTCCGGCTGAAACGTCGATATATGCAATAAAAACAGAACTTCTCCCCTTTTCAATATCTTACTCAGTATTTTAACGAGAAACAAATAGTTGATTGAAAATGAAGTATTTAAGGTTATTATCTAATCAATTATGTGTTTGCATCATTTTTATCGTATATATAATGAATTAATACCCATAAACTGAAAATTCACAAAAACGTGGAAAAACGGCAAAATATTGCCTAATTCGATGATATTTTGTTTAAATCACATAAAGGAAAAGGGCATGATAAACGTCAAAATATTGTTAAATTCGATGATTTTTCGTACGAAACAAAATGCAAGAAAACTTGCTTAAAATGCAATATTAAGCGAAATTCTGAGATTTGAAGGCCAAATCACATATCGTGATACTACATGAAATAGTATCGAAATATTGGTAAAAATGAATATATTTACGTAATATTAACGTGAAAAATTATTAACGTTATTAAAATTATTAACTACATTATTAACGTGAAAAAGCCAGTATTTTACCATATTTGAGGATTTTAACTTCAAATCAGAGAGCGAGGATTCGTATTATTTAGATCCAAGAAAAGACATATGACAATGTTGTTTCCAATACAAATGATAAAAACCAATGTGTTTTCATTAGAATTAACTAAAATGTTCCTGATTTTCCGTTTATATTACCGATGGAAGATGTACACGTAAAACCGCTCTAATTTGATGATCAACTCGATGATATTTTGTTTAAATCACATAAAGGAAAAGGGCATGATAAACGTCAAAATATTGCTAAATTCGATGATTTTTCGTACGAAACAAAATGCAAGAAAACTTGCTTAAAATGCAATATTAAGCGAAATTCTGAGATTTGAAGGCCAAATCACATATCGTGATACTACATGAAATAGTATCGAAATATTGGTAAAAATGAATATATTTACGTAATATTAACGTGAAAAATTATTAACGTTATTAAAATTATTAACTACATTATTAACGTGAAAAAGCCAGTATTTTACCATATTTGAGGATTTTAACTTCAAATCAGAGAGCGAGGTTTCGTATTATTTAGATCCAAGAAAAGACATATGACAATGTTGTTTCCAATACAAATGATAAAAACCAATGTGTTTTCATTAGAATTAACTAAAATGTTCTTGATTTTCCGTTTATATTACCGATGGAAGATGTACACGTAAAACCGCTCTAATCCGGCTGAAACGTCGATATATGCAATAGAAACCGAACTTCTCCCCTTTTCAATATCTTACTCAGTATTTTAACGAGAAACAAATAGATGATTGAAAATGAAGTATTTAAGGTTATTATCTAATCAATTATGTGTTTGCATCATTTTTATCGTATATATAATGAATTATTACCTACAGACCGAAAATTCACATAAACGTGGAAAAACGGCAAAATATTGCCTAATTCGATGATATTTTGTTTATATCACATAAAGGAAAAGGAGATGATAAACGTCAAAATATTGCTAAATTCGATGATTTTTCGTTCGAAACAAAATGAAAGAAAACTTGCCTTAAATGCAATATTATGCGAAATTCTGAGATTTGAAGGCCAAATCACATATCGTGATACTACATGAAATAGTATCAAAATATTGGTAAAAATGAATATATTTACGTAATATCAAACTACATGAAAAACGTGAAAAAAGTCACTATTTTACCATATTTGAGGATATAAACTTCAAATCATAAAGCGAGGTTTCGTATTATTTATATCCAAGAAAAGACATATGACAATGTTGTTTCCAATACAAATGATAAAAACCAATGTGTTTTCATTAGAATTAACTAAAATATTCCTGATTTTCCGTTTATATTACCGATGGAAGATGTACACGTAAAACCGCTCTAATCCTGCTGAAACGTCGATATATGCAATAAAAACCGAACTTCTCCCCTTTTTAATATCCTACTCAGTATTTTTACTAGAAAATATGGTTGATTGTAAATGAAGTATTTAAGGTTAATTTCTAATCAATTATGTGTTTGCATCATTTTTATCGTATATATAATGAATTAATACCTACATACCGAAAATTCACATAAACGTGGAAAAACGGCAAAATATTGCCTAATTCGATGATATTTTGTTTATATCACATAAAGGAAAAGGAGATGATAAACGTCAAAATATTGCTAAATTCGATGATTTTTCGTTCGAAACAAAATGAAAGAAAACTTGCCTTAAATGCAATATTATGCGAAATTCTGAGATTTGAAGGCCAAATCACATATCGTGATACTACATGAAATAGTATCAAAATATTGGTAAAAATGAATATATTTACGTAATATCAAACTACATGAAAAACGTGAAAAAAGTCACTATTTTACCATATTTGAGGATTTAAACTTCAAATCATAAAGCGAGGTTTCGTATTATTTATATCCAAGAAAAGACATATGACAATGTTGTTTCCAATACAAATGATAAAAACCAATGTGTTTTCATTAGAATTAACTAAAATATTCCTCATTTTCCGTTTATATTACCGATGGAAGATGTACACGTAAAACCGCTCTAATCCTGCTGAAACGTCGATATATGCAATAAAAACCGAACTTCTCCCCTTTTCAATATCCTACTCAGTATTTTTACTAGAAAATATGGTTGATTGCAAATGAAGTATTTAAGGTTAATTTCTAATCAATTATGTGTTTGCATCATTTTTATCGTATATATAATGAATTAATACCTACAGACCGAAAATTCACATAAACGTGGAAAAACGGCAAAATATTGCCAAATTCGATGATATTTTGTTTATATCACATAAAGGAAAAGGAGATGATAAACGTCAAAATATTGCTAAATTCGATGATTTTTCGTTCGAAACAAAATGAAAGAAAACTTGCCTTAAATGCAATATTATGCGAAATTCTGAGATTTGAAGGCCAAATCACATATCGTGATACTACATGAAATAGTATCAAAATATTGGTAAAAATGAATATATTTACGTAATATCAAACTACATGAAAAACGTGAAAAAAGTCACTATTTTACCATATTTGAGGATTTAAACTTCAAATCATAAAGCGAGGTTTCGTATTATTTATATCCAAGAAAAGACATATGACAATGTTGTTTCCAATACAAATGATAAAAACCAATGTGTTTTCATTAGAATTAACTAAAATATTCCTCATTTTCCGTTTATATTACCGATGGAAGATGTACACGTAAAACCGCTCTAATCCTGCTGAAACGTCGATATATGCAATAAAAACCGAACTTCTCCCCTTTTAAATAGCCTACTCAGTATTTTTACTAGAAAATATGGTTGATTGTAAATGAAGTATTTAAGGTTAATTTCTAATCAATTATGTGTTTGCATCATTTTTATCGTATATTTAATGAATTAATAACAATATACTGAAAATTCACAAAAACGTGGAATAACGGCAAAATATTGCCTAATTCGATGATACTATGTTTAAATCACATAAAGGAAAAGGGCATGATAAACGTCAAAATATTGCTAAATTTGATGATTTTTCGTATGAAACAAAATGCAAGAAAACTTGCTTAAAATGCAATATTATGCGAAATTCTGAAATTTTTAAGGCCAAATCACATATCGTGATACTACATGAAATATTATCGAAATATTTATAAAAATGAATATATTTACGTAATATCAAACTACATGAAAAACGTGAAAAAATCACTATTTAACCATATATGAGGATTTTAACTTCAAATCATAGAGCGAGGTTTCGTATTATTTAGATCCAAGAAAAGACATATGACAATGTTGTTTCCAATACAAACGAGAAAAATCAGTGTGTTTTCATTAGAATTAACTAAAATGTTCCTGATTTTCCGTTTATATTACCGATGGAAGATGTACACGAAAATCGCTCTATTCCGGCTGAAACGTCGATATATGCAATAAAAACAGAACTTCTCCCCTTTTCAATATCTTACTCAGTATTTTAACGAGAAACAAATAGTTGATTGAAAATGAAGTATTTAAGGTTATTATCTAATCAATTATGTGTTTGCATCATTTTTATCGTATATATAATGAATTAATACCCATAAACTGAAAATTCACAAAAACGTGGAAAAACGGCAAAATATTGCCTAATTCGATGATATTTTGTTTAAATCACATAAAGGAAAAGGGCATGATAAACGTCAAAATATTGCTAAATTCGATGATTTTTCGTACGAAACAAAATGCAAGAAAACTTGCTTAAAATGCAATATTAAGCGAAATTCTGAGATTTGAAGGCCAAATCACATATCGTGATACTACATGAAATAGTATCAAAATATTGGTAAAAATTAATATATTTACGTAATATCAAACTACATGAAAAACGTGAAAAAAGTCACTATTTTACCATATTTGAGGATTTAAACTTCAAATCATAAAGCGAGGTTTCGTATTATTTATATCCAAGAAAAGACATATGACAATGTTGTTTCCAATACAAATGATAAAAACCAATGTGTTTTCATTAGAATTAACTAAAATATTCCTGATTTTCCGTTTATATTACCGATGGAAGATGTACACGTAAAACCGCTCTAATCCTGCTGAAACGTCGATATATGCAATAAAAACCGAACTTCTCCCCTTTTCAATATCCTACTCAGTATTTTTACTAGAAAATATGGTTGATTGTAAATGAAGTATTTAAGGTTAATTTCTAATCAATTATGTATTTGCATCATTTTTATCGTATATATAATGAATTAATACCTACAGACCGAAAATTCACATAAACGTGGAAAAACGGCAAAATATTGCCAAATTCGATGATATTTTGTTTATATCACATAAAGGAAAAGGAGATGATAAACGTCAAAATATTGCTAAATTCGATGATTTTTCGTTCTAAACAAAATGAAAGAAAACTTGCCTTAAATGCAATATTATGCGAAATTCTGAGATTTGAAGGCCAAATCACATATCGTGATACTACATGAAATAGTATCAAAATATTGGTAAAAATGAATATATTTACGTAATATCAAACTACATGAAAAACGTGAAAAAAGTCACTATTTTACCATATTTGAGGATTTAAACTTCAAATCATAAAGCGAGGTTTCGTATTATTTATATCCAAGAAAAGACATATGACAATGTTGTTTCCAATACAAATGATAAAAACCAATGTGTTTTCATTAGAATTAACTAAAATATTCCTCATTTTCCGTTTATATTACCGATGGAAGATGTACACGTAAAACCGCTCTAATCCTGCTGAAACGTCGATATATGCAATAAAAACCGAACTTCTCCCCTTTTAAATAGCCTACTCAGTATTTTTACTAGAAAATATGGTTGATTGTAAATGAAGTATTTAAGGTTAATTTCTAATCAATTATGTGTTTGCATCATTTTTATCGTATATTTAATGAATTAATAACAATATACTGAAAATTCACAAAAACGTGGAATAACGGCAAAATATTGCCTAATTCGATGATACTATGTTTAAATCACATAAAGGAAAAGGGCATGATAAACGTCAAAATATTGCTAAATTTGATGATTTTTCGTATGAAACAAAATGCAAGAAAACTTGCTTAAAATGCAATATTATGCGAAATTCTGAAATTTTTAAGGCCAAATCACATATCGTGATACTACATGAAATATTATCGAAATATTTATAAAAATGAATATTTTTACGTAATATCAAACTACATGAAAAACGTGAAAAAATCACTATTTAACCATATATGAGGATTTTAACTTCAAATCATAGAGCGAGGTTTCGTATTATTTAGATCCAAGAAAAGACATATGACAATGTTGTTTCCAATACAAACGAGAAAAATCAGTGTGTTTTCATTAGAATTAACTAAAATGTTCCTGATTTTCCGTTTATATTACCGATGGAAGATGTACACGAAAATCGCTCTATTCCGGCTGAAACGTCGATATATGCAATAAAAACAGAACTTCTCCCCTTTTCAATATCTTACTCAGTATTTTAACGAGAAACAAATAGTTGATTGAAAATGAAGTATTTAAGGTTATTATCTAATCAATTATGTGTTTGCATCATTTTTATCGTATATATAATGAATTAATACCCATAAACTGAAAATTCACAAAAACGTGGAAAAACGGCAAAATATTGCCTAATTCGATGATATTTTGTTTAAATCACATAAAGGAAAAGGGCATGATAAACGTCAAAATATTGTTAAATTCGATGATTTTTCGTACGAAACAAAATGCAAGAAAACTTGCTTAAAATGCAATATTAAGCGAAATTCTGAGATTTGAAGGCCAAATCACATATCGTGATACTACATGAAATAGTATCAAAATATTGGTAAAAATGAATATATTTACGTAATATCAAACTACATGAAAAACGTGAAAAAAGTCACTATTTTACCATATTTGAGGATTTAAACTTCAAATCATAAAGCGAGGTTTCGTATTATTTATATCCAAGAAAAGACATATGACAATGTTGTTTCCAATACAAATGATAAAAACCAATGTGTTTTCATTAGAATTAACTAAAATATTCCTGATTTTCCGTTTATATTACCGATGGAAGATGTACACGTAAAACCGCTCTAATCCTGCTGAAACGTCGATATATGCAATAAAAACCGAACTTCTCCCCTTTTCAATATCCTACTCAGTATTTTTACTAGAAAATATGGTTGATTGTAAATGAAGTATTTAAGGTTAATTTCTAATCAATTATGTGTTTGCATCATTTTTATCGTATATATAATGAATTAATACCTACAGACCGAAAATTCACATAAACGTGGAAAAACGGCAAAATATTGCCAAATTCGATGATATTTTGTTTATATCACATAAAGGAAAAGGAGATGATAAACGTCAAAATATTGCTAAATTCGATGATTTTTCGTTCGAAACAAAATGAAAGAAAACTTGCCTTAAATGCAATATTATGCGAAATTCTGAGATTTGAAGGCCAAATCACATATCGTGATACTACATGAAATAGTATCAAAATATTGGTAAAAATGAATATATTTACGTAATATCAAACTACATGAAAAACGTGAAAAAAGTCACTATTTTACCATATTTGAGGATTTAAACTTCAAATCATAAAGCGAGGTTTCGTATTATTTATATCCAAGAAAAGACATATGACAATGTTGTTTCCAATACAAATGATAAAAACCAATGTGTTTTCATTAGAATTAACTAAAATATTCCTCATTTTCCGTTTATATTACCGATGGAAGATGTACACGTAAAACCGCTCTAATCCTGCTGAAACGTCGATATATGCAATAAAAACCGAACTTCTCCCCTTTTAAATAGCCTACTCAGTATTTTTACTAGAAAATATGGTTGATTGTAAATGAAGTATTTAAGGTTAATTTCTAATCAATTATGTGTTTGCATCATTTTTATCGTATATTTAATGAATTAATAACAATATACTGAAAATTCACAAAAACGTGGAATAACGGCAAAATATTGCCTAATTCGATGATACTATGTTTAAATCACATAAAGGAAAAGGGCATGATAAACGTCAAAATATTGCTAAATTTGATGATTTTTCGTATGAAACAAAATGCAAGAAAACTTGCTTAAAATGCAATATTATGCGAAATTCTGAAATTTTTAAGGCCAAATCACATATCGTGATACTACATGAAATATTATCGAAATATTTATAAAAATGAATATATTTACGTAATATCAAACTACATGAAAAACGTGAAAAAATCACTATTTAACCATATATGAGGATTTTAACTTCAAATCATAGAGCGAGGTTTCGTATTATTTAGATCCAAGAAAAGACATATGACAATGTTGTTTCCAATACAAACGAGAAAAATCAGTGTGTTTTCATTAGAATTAACTAAAATGTTCCTGATTTTCCGTTTATATTACCGATGGAAGATGTACACGAAAATCGCTCTATTCCGGCTGAAACGTCGATATATGCAATAAAAACAGAACTTCTCCCCTTTTCAATATCTTACTCAGTATTTTAACGAGAAACAAATAGTTGATTGAAAATGAAGTATTTAAGGTTATTATCTAATCAATTATGTGTTTGCATCATTTTTATCGTATATATAATGAATTAATACCCATAAACTGAAAATTCACAAAAACGTGGAAAAACGGCAAAATATTGCCTAATTCGATGATATTTTGTTTAAATCACATAAAGGAAAAGGGCATGATAAACGTCAAAATATTGTTAAATTCGATGATTTTTCGTACGAAACAAAATGCAAGAAAACTTGCTTAAAATGCAATATTAAGCGAAATTCTGAGATTTGAAGGCCAAATCACATATCGTGATACTACATGAAATAGTATCGAAATATTGGTAAAAATGAATATATTTACGTAATATTAACGTGAAAAATTATTAACGTTATTAAAATTATTAACTACATTATTAACGTGAAAAAGCCAGTATTTTACCATATTTGAGGATTTTAACTTCAAATCAGAGAGCGAGGATTCGTATTATTTAGATCCAAGAAAAGACATATGACAATGTTGTTTCCAATACAAATGATAAAAACCAATGTGTTTTCATTAGAATTAACTAAAATGTTCCTGATTTTCCGTTTATATTACCGATGGAAGATGTACACGTAAAACCGCTCTAATTTGATGATCAACTCGATGATATTTTGTTTAAATCACATAAAGGAAAAGGGCATGATAAACGTCAAAATATTGCTAAATTCGATGATTTTTCGTACGAAACAAAATGCAAGAAAACTTGCTTAAAATGCAATATTAAGCGAAATTCTGAGATTTGAAGGCCAAATCACATATCGTGATACTACATGAAATAGTATCGAAATATTGGTAAAAATGAATATATTTACGTAATATTAACGTGAAAAATTATTAACGTTATTAAAATTATTAACTACATTATTAACGTGAAAAAGCCAGTATTTTACCATATTTGAGGATTTTAACTTCAAATCAGAGAGCGAGGTTTCGTATTATTTAGATCCAAGAAAAGACATATGACAATGTTGTTTCCAATACAAATGATAAAAACCAATGTGTTTTCATTAGAATTAACTAAAATGTTCTTGATTTTCCGTTTATATTACCGATGGAAGATGTACACGTAAAACCGCTCTAATCCGGCTGAAACGTCGATATATGCAATAGAAACCGAACTTCTCCCCTTTTCAATATCTTACTCAGTATTTTAACGAGAAACAAATAGATGATTGAAAATGAAGTATTTAAGGTTATTATCTAATCAATTATGTGTTTGCATCATTTTTATCGTATATATAATGAATTATTACCTACAGACCGAAAATTCACATAAACGTGGAAAAACGGCAAAATATTGCCTAATTCGATGATATTTTGTTTATATCACATAAAGGAAAAGGAGATGATAAACGTCAAAATATTGCTAAATTCGATGATTTTTCGTTCGAAACAAAATGAAAGAAAACTTGCCTTAAATGCAATATTATGCGAAATTCTGAGATTTGAAGGCCAAATCACATATCGTGATACTACATGAAATAGTATCAAAATATTGGTAAAAATGAATATATTTACGTAATATCAAACTACATGAAAAACGTGAAAAAAGTCACTATTTTACCATATTTGAGGATATAAACTTCAAATCATAAAGCGAGGTTTCGTATTATTTATATCCAAGAAAAGACATATGACAATGTTGTTTCCAATACAAATGATAAAAACCAATGTGTTTTCATTAGAATTAACTAAAATATTCCTGATTTTCCGTTTATATTACCGATGGAAGATGTACACGTAAAACCGCTCTAATCCTGCTGAAACGTCGATATATGCAATAAAAACCGAACTTCTCCCCTTTTTAATATCCTACTCAGTATTTTTACTAGAAAATATGGTTGATTGTAAATGAAGTATTTAAGGTTAATTTCTAATCAATTATGTGTTTGCATCATTTTTATCGTATATATAATGAATTAATACCTACATACCGAAAATTCACATAAACGTGGAAAAACGGCAAAATATTGCCTAATTCGATGATATTTTGTTTATATCACATAAAGGAAAAGGAGATGATAAACGTCAAAATATTGCTAAATTCGATGATTTTTCGTTCGAAACAAAATGAAAGAAAACTTGCCTTAAATGCAATATTATGCGAAATTCTGAGATTTGAAGGCCAAATCACATATCGTGATACTACATGAAATAGTATCAAAATATTGGTAAAAATGAATATATTTACGTAATATCAAACTACATGAAAAACGTGAAAAAAGTCACTATTTTACCATATTTGAGGATATAAACTTCAAATCATAAAGCGAGGTTTCGTATTATTTATATCCAAGAAAAGACATATGACAATGTTGTTTCCAATACAAATGATAAAAACCAATGTGTTTTCATTAGAATTAACTAAAATATTCCTGATTTTCCGTTTATATTACCGATGGAAGATGTACACGTAAAACCGCTCTAATCCTGCTGAAACGTCGATATATGCAATAAAAACCGAACTTCTCCCCTTTTCAATATCCTACTCAGTATTTTTACTAGAAAATATGGTTGATTGTAAATGAAGTATTTAAGGTTAATTTCTAATCAATTATGTGTTTGCATCATTTTTATCGTATATTTAATGAATTAATAACAATATACTGAAAATTCACAAAAACGTGGAATAACGGCAAAATATTGCCTAATTCGATGATACTATGTTTAAATCACATAAAGGAAAAGGGCATGATTAACGTCAAAATATTGCTAAATTTGATGATTTTTCGTATGAAACAAAATGCAAGAAAACTTGCTTAAAATGCAATATTATGCGAAATTCTGAAATTTTTAAGGCCAAATCACATATCGTGATACTACATGAAATATTATCAAAATATTTATAAAAATGAATATATTTACGTAATATCAAACTACATGAAAAACGTGAAAAAATCACTATTTAACCATATATGAGGATTTTAACTTCAAATCATAGAGCGAGGTTTCGTATTATTTAGATCCAAGAAAAGACATATGACAATGTTGTTTCCAATACAAACGAGAAAAATCAATGTGTTTTCATTAAAATTAACTAAAATGTTCCTGATTTTCCGTTTATATTACCGATGGAAGATGTACACTAAAACCGCTCTATTCCGGCTGAAACGTCGATATATGCAATAAAAACAGAACTTCTCCCCTTTTCAATATCTTACTCAGTATTTTAACGAGAAACAAATAGTTGATTGAAAATGAAGTATTTAAGGTTATTATCTAATCAATTATGTGTTTGCATCATTTTTATCGTATATATAATGAATTAATACCCATAAACTGAAAATTCACAAAAACGTGGAAAAACGGCAAAATATTGCCTAATTCGATGATATTTTGTTTAAATCACATAAAGGAAAAGGGCATGATAAACGTCAAAATATTGCTAAATTCGATGATTTTTCGTACGAAACAAAATGCAAGAAAACTTGCTTAAAATGCAATATTAAGCGAAATTCTGAGATTTGAAGGCCAAATCACATATCGTGATACTACATGAAATAGTATCGAAATATTGGTAAAAATGAATATATTTACGTAATATTAACGTGAAAAATTATTAACGTTATTAAAATTATTAACTACATTATTAACGTGAAAAAGCCAGTATTTTACCATATTTGAGGATTTTAACTTCAAATCAGAGAGCGAGGTTTCGTATTATTTAGATCCAAGAAAAGACATATGACAATGTTGTTTCCAATACAAATGATAAAAACCAATGTGTTTTCATTAGAATTAACTAAAATGTTCCTGATTTTCCGTTTATATTACCGATGGAAGATGTACACGTAAAACCGCTCTAATTTGATGATCAACTCGATGATATTTTGTTTAAATCACATAAAGGAAAAGGGCATGATAAACGTCAAAATATTGCTAAATTCGATGATTTTTCGTACGAAACAAAATGCAAGAAAACTTGCTTAAAATGCAATATTAAGCGAAATTCTGAGATTTGAAGGCCAAATCACATATCGTGATACTACATGAAATAGTATCGAAATATTGGTAAAAATGAATATATTTACGTAATATTAACGTGAAAAATTATTAACGTTATTAAAATTATTAACTACATTATTAACGTGAAAAAGCCAGTATTTTACCATATTTGAGGATTTTAACTTCAAATCAGAGAGCGAGGTTTCGTATTATTTAGATCCAAGAAAAGACATATGACAATGTTGTTTCCAATACAAATGATAAAAACCAATGTGTTTTCATTAGAATTAACTAAAATGTTCCTGATTTTCCGTTTATATTACCGATGGAAGATGTACACGTAAAACCGCTCTAATCCGGCTGAAACGTCGATATATGCAATAGAAACCGAACTTCTCCCCTTTTCAATATCTTACTCAGTATTTTAACGAGAAACAAATAGATGATTGAAAATGAAGTATTTAAGGTTATTATCTAATCAATTATGTGTTTGCATCATTTTTATCGTATATATAATGAATTATTACCTACAGACCGAAAATTCACATAAACGTGGAAAAACGGCAAAATATTGCCTAATTCGATGATATTTTGTTTATATCACATAAAGGAAAAGGAGATGATAAACGTCAAAATATTGCTAAATTCGATGATTTTTCGTTCGAAACAAAATGAAAGAAAACTTGCCTTAAATGCAATATTATGCGAAATTCTGAGATTTGAAGGCCAAATCACATATCGTGATACTACATGAAATAGTATCAAAATATTGGTAAAAATGAATATATTTACGTAATATCAAACTACATGAAAAACGTGAAAAAAGTCACTATTTTACCATATTTGAGGATATAAACTTCAAATCATAAAGCGAGGTTTCGTATTATTTATATCCAAGAAAAGACATATGACAATGTTGTTTCCAATACAAATGATAAAAACCAATGTGTTTTCATTAGAATTAACTAAAATATTCCTGATTTTCCGTTTATATTACCGATGGAAGATGTACACGTAAAACCGCTCTAATCCTGCTGAAACGTCGATATATGCAATAAAAACCGAACTTCTCCCCTTTTCAATATCCTACTCAGTATTTTTACTAGAAAATATGGTTGATTGTAAATGAAGTATTTAAGGTTAATTTCTAATCAATTATGTGTTTGCATCATTTTTATCGTATATTTAATGAATTAATAACAATATACTGAAAATTCACAAAAACGTGGAATAACGGCAAAATATTGCCTAATTCGATGATACTATGTTTAAATCACATAAAGGAAAAGGGCATGATTAACGTCAAAATATTGCTAAATTTGATGATTTTTCGTATGAAACAAAATGCAAGAAAACTTGCTTAAAATGCAATATTATGCGAAATTCTGAAATTTTTAAGGCCAAATCACATATCGTGATACTACATGAAATATTATCAAAATATTTATAAAAATGAATATATTTACGTAATATCAAACTACATGAAAAACGTGAAAAAATCACTATTTAACCATATATGAGGATTTTAACTTCAAATCATAGAGCGAGGTTTCGTATTATTTAGATCCAAGAAAAGACATATGACAATGTTGTTTCCAATACAAACGAGAAAAATCAATGTGTTTTCATTAGAATTAACTAAAATGTTCCTGATTTTCCGTTTATATTACCGATGGAAGATGTACACTAAAACCGCTCTATTCCGGCTGAAACGTCGATATATGCAATAAAAACAGAACTTCTCCCCTTTTCAATATCTTACTCAGTATTTTAACGAGAAACAAATAGTTGATTGAAAATGAAGTATTTAAGGTTAATTTCTAATCAATTATGTGTTTGCATCATTTTTATCGTATATATAATGAATTAATACCCATAAACTGAAAATTCACAAAAACGTGGAAAAACGGCAAAATATTGCCTAATTCGATGATATTTTGTTTAAATCACATAAAGGAAAAGGGCATGATAAACGGCAAAATATTGCTAAATTCGATGATTTTTCGTACGAAACAAAATGCAAGAAAACTTGCTTTAAATGCAATATTAAGCGAAATTCTGAGATTTGAAGGCCAAATCACATATCGTGATACTACATGAAATAGTATCGAAATATTGGTAAAAATGAATATATTTACGTAATATCAAACTACATTATTAACGTGAAAAAGCCAGTATTTTACCATATATGAGGATTTTAACTTTAAATCATAGAGCGAGGTTTCGTATTATTTAGATCCAAGAAAAGACATATGACAATGTTGTTTCCAATACAAATGATAAAAACCAATGTGTTTTCATTAGAATTAACTAAAATCTTCCTGATTTTCCGTTTATATTACCGATGGAAGATGTACACGTAAAACCGCTCTAATCCGGCTGAAACGTCGATATATGCAATAGAAACCGAACTTCTCCCCTTTTCAATATCTTACTCAGTATTTTAACGAGAAACAAATAGATGATTGAAAATGAAGTATTTAAGGTTATTATCTAATCAATTATGTGTTTGCATCATTTTTATCGTATATATAATGAATTATTACCTACAGACCGAAAATTCACATAAACGTGGAAAAACGGCAAAATATTGCCTAATTCGATGATTTCTCGTTCGAAACAAAATGAAAGAAAACTTGCCTTAAATGCAATATTATGCGAAATTCTGAGATTTGAAGGCCAAATCACATATCGTGATACTACATGAAATAGTATCAAAATATTGGTAAAAATGAATATATTTACGTAATATCAAACTACATGAAAAACGTGAAAAAAGTCAATATTTTACCATATTTGAGGATTTAAACTTCAAATCATAAAGCGAGGTTTCGTATTATTTATATCCAAGAAAAGACATATGACAATGTTGTTTCCAATACAAATGATAAAATCCAATGTGTTTTCATTAGAATTAACTAAAATATTCCTGATTTTCCGTTTATATTACCGATGGAAGATGTACACGTAAAACCGCTCTAATCCTGCTGAAACGTCGATATATGCAATAAAAACCGAACTTCTCCCCTTTTCAATATTCTACTCAGTATTTTTACTAGAAAATATGGTTGATTGTAAATGAAGTATTTAAGGTTAATTTCTAATCAATTATGTGTTTGCATCATTTTTATCGTATATATAATGAATTAATACCTACAGACCGAAAATTCACATAAACGTGGAAAAACGGCCAAATATAGCCAAATTCGATGATATTTTGTTTATATCACATAAAGGAAAAGGAGATGATAAACGTCAAAATATTGCTAAATTCGATGATTTTTCGTTCGAAACAAAATGAAAGAAAACTTGCCTTAAATGCAATATTATGCGAAATTCTGAGATTTGAAGGCCAAATCACATATCGTGATACTACATGAAATAGTATCAAAATATTGGTAAAAATGAATATATTTACGTAATATCAAACTACATGAAAAACGTGAAAAAAGTCACTATTTTACCATATTTGAGGATTTAAACTTCAAATCATAAAGCGAGGTTTCGTATTATTTATATCCAAGAAAAGACATATGACAATGTTGTTTCCAATACAAATGATAAAATCCAATGTGTTTTCATTAGAATTAACTAAAATATTCCTGATTTTCCGTTTATATTACCGATGGAAGATGTACACGTAAAACCGCTCTAATCCTGCTGAAACGTCGATATATGCAATAAAAACCGAACTTCTCCCCTTTTCAATATCCTACTCAGTATTTTTACTAGAAAATATGGTTGATTGTAAATGAAGTATTTAAGGTTAATTTCTAATCAATTATGTGTTTGCATCATTTTTATCGTATATTTAATGAATTAATAACAATATACTGAAAATTCACAAAAACGTGGAATAACGGCAAAATATTGCCTAATTCGATGATACTATGTTTAAATCACATAAAGGAAAAGGGCATGATAAACGTCAAAATATTGCTAAATTTGATGATTTTTCGTATGAAACAAAATGCAAGAAAACTTGCTTAAAATGCAATATTATGCGAAATTCTGAAATTTTTAAGGCCAAATCACATATCGTGATACTACATGAAATATTATCGAAATATTTATAAAAATGAATATATTTACGTAATATCAAACTACATGAAAAACGTGAAAAAGTCACTATTTAACCATATATGAGGATTTTAACTTCAAATCATAGAGCGAGGTTTCGTATTATTTAGTTCCAAGAAAAGACATATGACAATGTTGTTTCCAATACAAACGAGAAAAATCAATGTGTTTTCATTAGAATTAACTAAAATGTTCCTGATTTTCCGTTTATATTACCGATGGAAGATGTACACGAAAACCGCTCTATTCCGGCTGAAACGTCGATATATGCAATAAAAACAGAACTTCTCCCCTTTTCAATATCTTACTCAGTATTTTAACGAGAAACAAATAGTTGATTGAAAATGAAGTATTTAAGGTTATTATCTAATCAATTATGTGTTTGCATCATTTTTATCGTATATATAATGAATTAATACCCATAAACTGAAAATTCACAAAAACGTGGAAAAACGGCAAAATATTGCCTAATTCGATGATATTTTGTTTAAATCACATAAAGGAAAAGGGCATGATAAACGGCAAAATATTGCTAAATTCGATGATTTTTCGTACGAAACAAAATGCAAGAAAACTTGCTTAAAATGCAATATTAAGCGAAATTCTGAGATTTGAAGGCCAAATCACATATCGTGATACTACATGAAATAGTATCGAAATATTGGTAAAAATGAATATATTTACGTAATATCAAACTACATTATTAACGTGAAAAAGCCAGTATTTTACCATATTTGAGGATTTTAACTTCAAATCATAGAGCGAGGTTTCGTATTATTTAGATCCAAGAAAAGACATATGACAATGTTGTTTCCAATACAAATGATAAAAACCAATGTGTTTTCATTAGAATTAACTAAAATGTTCCTGATTTTCCGTTTATATTACCGATGGAAGATGTACACGTAAAACCGCTCTAATCCGGCTGAAACGTCTATATATGCAATAGAAACCGAACTTCTCCCCTTTTCAATATCTTACTCAGTATTTTAACGAGAAACAAATAGATGATTGAAAATGAAGTATTTAAGGTTATTATCTAATCAATTATGTGTTTGCATCATTTTTATCGTATATATAATGAATTATTACCTACAGACCGAAAATTCACATAAACGTGGAAAAACGGCAAAATATTGCCTAATTCGATGATATTTTGTTTATATCACATAAAGGAAAAGGAGATGATAAACGTCAAAATATTGCTAAATTCGATGATTTTTCGTTCGAAACAAAATGAAAGAAAACTTGCCTTAAATGCAATATTATGCGAAATTCTGAGATTTGAAGGCCAAATCACATATCGTGATACTACATGAAATAGTATCAAAATATTGGTAAAAATGAATATATTTACGTAATATCAAACTACATGAAAAACGTGAAAAATGTCACTATTTTACCATATATGAGGATTTAAACTTTAAATCATAAAGCAAGGTTTCGTATTATTTATATCCAAGAAAAGACATATGACAATGTTGTTTCCAATACAAATGATAAAAACCAATGTGTTTTCATTAGAATTAACTAAAATATTCCTGATTTTCCGTTTATATTACCGATGGAAGATGTACACGTAAAACCACTCTAATCCTGCTGAAACGTCGATATATGCAATAAAAACCGAACTTCTCCCCTTTTCAATATCCTACTCAGTATTTTTACTAGAAAATATGGTTGATTGTAAATGAAGTATTTAAGGTTAATTTCTAATCAATTATGTGTTTGCATCATTTTTATCGTATATTTAATGAATTAATAACAATATACTGAAAATTCACAAAAACGTGGAATAACGGCAAAATATTGCCTAATTCGATGATACTATGTTTAAATCACATAAAGGAAAAGGGCATGATAAACGTCAAAATATTGCTAAATTTGATGATTTTTCGTATGAAACAAAATGCAAGAAAACTTGCTTAAAATGCAATATTATGCGAAATTCTGAAATTTTTAAGGCCAAATCACATATCGTGATACTACATGAAATATTATCGAAATATTTATAAAAATGAATATATTTACGTAATATCAAACTACATGAAAAACGTGAAAAAGTCACTATTTAACCATATATGAGGATTTTAACTTCAAATCATAGAGCGAGGTTTCGTATTATTTAGTTCCAAGAAAAGACATATGACAATGTTGTTTCCAATACAAACGAGAAAAATCAATGTGTTTTCATTAGAATTAACTAAAATGTTCCTGATTTTCCGTTTATATTACCGATGGAAGATGTACACGAAAACCGCTCTATTCCGGCTGAAACGTCGATATATGCAATAAAAACAGAACTTCTCCCCTTTTCAATATCTTACTCAGTATTTTAACGAGAAACAAATAGTTGATTGAAAATGAAGTATTTAAGGTTATTATCTAATCAATTATGTGTTTGCGTCATTTTTATCGTATATATAATGAATTAATACCCATAAACTGAAAATTCACAAAAACGTGGAAAAACGGCAAAATATTGCCTAATTCGATGATATTTTGTTTAAATCACATAAAGGAAAAGGGCATGATAAACGGCAAAATATTGCTAAATTCGATGATTTTTCGTACGAAACAAAATGCAAGAAAACTTGCTTAAAATGCAATATTAAGCGAAATTCTGAGATTTGAAGGCCAAATCACATATCGTGATACTACATGAAATAGTATCGAAATATTGGTAAAAATGAATATATTTACGTAATATCAAACTACATTATTAACGTGAAAAAGCCAGTATTTTACCATATTTGAGGATTTTAACTTCAAATCATAGAGCGAGGTTTCGTATTATTTAGATCCAAGAAAAGACATATGACAATGTTGTTTCCAATACAAATGATAAAAACCAATGTGTTTTCATTAGAATTAACTAAAATGTTCCTGATTTTCCGTTTATATTACCGATGGAAGATGTACACGTAAAACCGCTCTAATCCGGCTGAAACGTCTATATATGCAATAGAAACCGAACTTCTCCCCTTTTCAATATCTTACTCAGTATTTTAACGAGAAACAAATAGATGATTGAAAATGAAGTATTTAAGGTTATTATCTAATCAATTATGTGTTTGCATCATTTTTATCGTATATATAATGAATTATTACCTACAGACCGAAAATTCACATAAACGTGGAAAAACGGCAAAATATTGCCTAATTCGATGATATTTTGTTTATATCACATAAAGGAAAAGGAGATGATAAACGTCAAAATATTGCTAAATTCGATGATTTTTCGTTCGAAACAAAATGAAAGAAAACTTGCCTTAAATGCAATATTATGCGAAATTCTGAGATTTGAAGGCCAAATCACATATCGTGATACTACATGAAATAGTATCAAAATATTGGTAAAAATGAATATATTTACGTAATATCAAACTACATGAAAAACGTGAAAAAAGTCACTATTTTACCATATATGAGGATTTAAACTTTAAATCATAAAGCAAGGTTTCGTATTATTTATATCCAAGAAAAGACATATGACAATGTTGTTTCCAATACAAATGATAAAAACCAATGTGTTTTCATTAGAATTAACTAAAATATTCCTGATTTTCCGTTTATATTACCGATGGAAGATGTACACGTAAAACCACTCTAATCCTGCTGAAACGTCGATATATGCAATAAAAACCGAACTTCTCCCCTTTTCAATATCCTACTCAGTATTTTTACTAGAAAATATGGTTGATTGTAAATGAAGTATTTAAGGTTAATTTCTAATCAATTATGTGTTTGCATCATTTTTATCGTATATTTAATGAATTAATAACAATATACTGAAAATTCACAAAAACGTGGAATAACGGCAAAATATTGCCTAATTCGATGATACTATGTTTAAATCACATAAAGGAAAAGGGCATGATAAACGTCAAAATATTGCTAAATTTGATGATTTTTCGTATGAAACAAAATGCAAGAAAACTTGCTTAAAATGCAATATTATGCGAAATTCTGAAATTTTTAAGGCCAAATCACATATCGTGATACTACATGAAATATTATCGAAATATTTATAAAAATGAATATATTTACGTAATATCAAACTACATGAAAAACGTGAAAAAATCACTATTTAACCATATATGAGGATTTTAACTTCAAATCATAGAGCGAGGTTTCGTATTATTTAGATCCAAGAAAAGACATATGACAATGTTGTTTCCAATACAAACGAGAAAAATCAATGTGTTTTCATTAGAATTAACTAAAATGTTCCTGATTTTCCGTTTATATTACCGATGGAAGATGTCCACGAAAACCGCTCTATTCCGGCTGAAACGTCGATATATGCAATAAAAACAGAACTTCTCCCCTTTTCAATATCTTACTCAGTATTTTAACGAGAAACAAATAGTTGATTGAAAATGAAGTATTTAAGGTTATTATCTAATCAATTATGTGTTTGCATCATTTTTATCGTATATATAATGAATTAATACCCATAAACTGAAAATTCACAAAAACGTGGAAAAACGGCAAAATATTGCCTAATTCGATGATATTTTGTTTAAATCACATAAAGGAAAAGGGCATGATAAACGTCAAAATATTGCTAAATTCGATGATTTTTCGTACGAAACAAAATGCAAGAAAACGCTTAAAATTGCAATATTATGCGAAATTCTGAGATTTGAAGGCCAAATCACATATCGTGATAATACACGAAATAGTATCGAAATATTTATAAAAATGAATATATTTACGAAATATCAGACTACATGAAAAACGTGAAAAATTCACTATTTAACCATATTTGAGGATTTTAACTTCAAATCATAGAGCGAGGTTTCGTATTATTTAGATCCAAGAAAAGACATATGACAATGTTGTTTCCAATACAAGTGATAAAAAACAATGTGTTTTCATTAGAATTAACTAAAATGTTCCTGATTTTCCGTTTATATTACCGATGGAAGATGTACACGTAAAACCGCTCTAATCCGGCTGAAACGTCGATATATGCAATAGAAACCGAACTTCTCCCCTTTTCAATATCTTACTCAGTATTTTAACGAGAAACAAATAGATGATTGAAAATGAAGTATTTAAGGTTATTATCTAATCAATTATGTGTTTGCATCATTTTTATCGTATATATAATGAATTATTACCTACAGACCGAAAATTCACATAAACGTGGAAAAACGGCAAAATATTGCCTAATTCGATGATATTTTGTTTATATCACATAAAGGAAAAGGAGATGATAAACGTCAAAATATTGCTAAATTCGATGATTTTTCGTTCGAAACAAAATGAAAGAAAACTTGCCTTAAATGCAATATTATGCGAAATTCTGAGATTTGAAGGCCAAATCACATATCGTGATACTACATGAAATAGTATCAAAATATTGGTAAAAATGAATATATTTACGTAATATCAAACTACATGAAAAACGTGAAAAAAGTCACTATTTTACCATATTTGAGGATATAAACTTCAAATCATAAAGCGAGGTTTCGTATTATTTATATCCAAGAAAAGACATATGACAATGTTGTTTCCAATACAAATGATAAAAACCAATGTGTTTTCATTAGAATTAACTAAAATATTCCTGATTTTCCGTTTATATTACCGATGGAAGATGTACACGTAAAACCGCTCTAATCCTGCTGAAACGTCGATATATGCAATAAAAACCGAACTTCTCCCCTTTTTAATATCCTACTCAGTATTTTTACTAGAAAATATGGTTGATTGTAAATGAAGTATTTAAGGTTAATTTCTAATCAATTATGTGTTTGCATCATTTTTATCGTATATATAATGAATTAATACCTACATACCGAAAATTCACATAAACGTGGAAAAACGGCAAAATATTGCCTAATTCGATGATATTTTGTTTATATCACATAAAGGAAAAGGAGATGATAAACGTCAAAATATTGCTAAATTCGATGATTTTTCGTTCGAAACAAAATGAAAGAAAACTTGCCTTAAATGCAATATTATGCGAAATTCTGAGATTTGAAGGCCAAATCACATATCGTGATACTACATGAAATAGTATCAAAATATTGGTAAAAATGAATATATTTACGTAATATCAAACTACATGAAAAACGTGAAAAAAGTCACTATTTTACCATATTTGAGGATTTAAACTTCAAATCATAAAGCGAGGTTTCGTATTATTTATATCCAAGAAAAGACATATGACAATGTTGTTTCCAATACAAATGATAAAAACCAATGTGTTTTCATTAGAATTAACTAAAATATTCCTGATTTTCCGTTTATATTACCGATGGAAGATGTACACGTAAAACCGCTCTAATCCTGCTGAAACGTCGATATATGCAATAAAAACCGAACTTCTCCCCTTTTAAATAGCCTACTCAGTATTTTTACTAGAAAATATGGTTGATTGTAAATGAAGTATTTAAGGTTAATTTCTAATCAATTATGTGTTTGCATCATTTTTATCGTATATTTAATGAATTAATAACAATATACTGAAAATTCACAAAAACGTGGAATAACGGCAAAATATTGCCTAATTCGATGATACTATGTTTAAATCACATAAAGGAAAAGGGCATGATAAACGTCAAAATATTGCTAAATTTGATGATTTTTCGTATGAAACAAAATGCAAGAAAACTTGCTTAAAATGCAATATTATGCGAAATTCTGAAATTTTTAAGGCCAAATCACATATCGTGATACTACATGAAATATTATCGAAATATTTATAAAAATGAATATATTTACGTAATATCAAACTACATGAAAAACGTGAAAAAATCACTATTTAACCATATATGAGGATTTTAACTTCAAATCATAGAGCGAGGTTTCGTATTATTTAGATCCAAGAAAAGACATATGACAATGTTGTTTCCAATACAAACGAGAAAAATCAGTGTGTTTTCATTAGAATTAACTAAAATGTTCCTGATTTTCCGTTTATATTACCGATGGAAGATGTACACGAAAATCGCTCTATTCCGGCTGAAACGTCGATATATGCAATAAAAACAGAACTTCTCCCCTTTTCAATATCTTACTCAGTATTTTAACGAGAAACAAATAGTTGATTGAAAATGAAGTATTTAAGGTTATTATCTAATCAATTATGTGTTTGCATCATTTTTATCGTATATATAATGAATTAATACCCATAAACTGAAAATTCACAAAAACGTGGAAAAACGGCAAAATATTGCCTAATTCGATGATATTTTGTTTAAATCACATAAAGGAAAAGGGCATGATAAACGTCAAAATATTGCTAAATTCGATGATTTTTCGTACGAAACAAAATGCAAGAAAACTTGCTTAAAATGCAATATTAAGCGAAATTCTGAGATTTGAAGGCCAAATCACATATCGTGATACTACATGAAATAGTATCGAAATATTGGTAAAAATGAATATATTTACGTAATATTAACGTGAAAAATTATTAACGTTATTAAAATTATTAACTACATTATTAACGTGAAAAAGCCAGTATTTTACCATATTTGAGGATTTTAACTTCAAATCAGAGAGCGAGGTTTCGTATTATTTAGATCCAAGAAAAGACATATGACAATGTTGTTTCCAATACAAATGATAAAAACCAATGTGTTTTCATTAGAATTAACTAAAATGTTCCTGATTTTCCGTTTATATTACCGATGGAAGATGTACACGTAAAACCGCTCTAATCCGGCTGAAACGTCGATATATGCAATAGAAACCGAACTTCTCCCCTTTTCAATATCTTACTCAGTATTTTAACGAGAAACAAATAGATGATTGAAAATGAAGTATTTAAGGTTATTATCTAATCAATTATGTGTTTGCATCATTTTTATCGTATATATAATGAATTATTACCTACAGACCGAAAATTCACATAAACGTGGAAAAACGGCAAAATATTGCCTAATTCGATGATATTTTGTTTATATCACATAAAGGAAAAGGAGATGATAAACGTCAAAATATTGCTAAATTCGATGATTTTTCGTTCGAAACAAAATGAAAGAAAACTTGCCTTAAATGCAATATTATGCGAAATTCTGAGATTTGAAGGCCAAATCACATATCGTGATACTACATGAAATAGTATCAAAATATTGGTAAAAATGAATATATTTACGTAATATCAAACTACATGAAAAACGTGAAAAAAGTCACTATTTTACCATATTTGAGGATATAAACTTCAAATCATAAAGCGAGGTTTCGTATTATTTATATCCAAGAAAAGACATATGACAATGTTGTTTCCAATACAAATGATAAAAACCAATTTGTTTTCATTAGAATTAACTAAAATATTCCTGATTTTCCGTTTATATTACCGATGGAAGATGTACACGTAAAACCGCTCTAATCCTGCTGAAACGTCGATATATGCAATAAAAACCGAACTTCTCCCCTTTTCAATATCCTACTCAGTATTTTTACTAGAAAATATGGTTGATTGTAAATGAAGTATTTAAGGTTAATTTCTAATCAATTATGTGTTTGCATCATTTTTATCGTATATTTAATGAATTAATAACAATATACTGAAAATTCACAAAAACGTGGAATAACGGCAAAATATTGCCTAATTCGATGATACTATGTTTAAATCACATAAAGGAAAAGGGCATGATTAACGTCAAAATATTGCTAAATTTGATGATTTTTCGTATGAAACAAAATGCAAGAAAACTTGCTTAAAATGCAATATTATGCGAAATTCTGAAATTTTTAAGGCCAAATCACATATCGTGATACTACATGAAATATTATCAAAATATTTATAAAAATGAATATATTTACGTAATATCAAACTACATGAAAAACGTGAAAAAATCACTATTTAACCATATATGAGGATTTTAACTTCAAATCATAGAGCGAGGTTTCGTATTATTTAGATCCAAGAAAAGACATATGACAATGTTGTTTCCAATACAAACGAGAAAAATCAATGTGTTTTCATTAGAATTAACTAAAATGTTCCTGATTTTCCGTTTATATTTCCGATGGAAGATGTACACGAAAACCGCTCTATTCCGGCTGAAACGTCGATATATGCAATAAAAACAGAACTTCTCCCCTTTTCAATATCTTACTCAGTATTTTAACGAGAAACAAATAGTTGATTGAAAATGAAGTATTTAAGGTTATTATCTAATCAATTATGTGTTTGCATCATTTTTATCGTATATATAATGAATTAATACCCATAAACTGAAAATTCACAAAAACGTGGAAAAACGGCAAAATATTGCCTAATTCGATGATATTTTGTTTAAATCACATAAAGGAAAAGGGCATGATAAACGGCAAAATATTGCTAAATTCGATGATTTTTCGTACGAAACAAAATGCAAGAAAACTTGCTTAAAATGCAATATTAAGCGAAATTCTGAGATTTGAAGGCCAAATCACATATCGTGATACTACATGAAATAGTATCGAAATATTGGTAAAAATGAATATATTTACGTAATATCAAACTACATTATTAACGTGAAAAAGCCAGTATTTTACCATATATGAGGATTTTAACTTTAAATCATAGAGCGAGGTTTCGTATTATTTAGATCCAAGAAAAGACATATGACAATGTTGTTTCCAATACAAATGATAAAAACCAATGTGTTTTCATTAGAATTAACTAAAATCTTCCTGATTTTCCGTTTATATTACCGATGGAAGATGTACACGTAAAACCGCTCTAATCCGGCTGAAACGTCGATATATGCAATAGAAACCGAACTTCTCCCCTTTTCAATATCTTACTCAGTATTTTAAAGAGAAACAAATAGATGATTGAAAATGAAGTATTTAAGGTTATTATCTAATCAATTATGTGTTTGCATCATTTTTATCGTATATATAATGAATTATTACCTACAGACCGAAAATTCACATAAACGTGGAAAAACGGCAAAATATTGCCTAATTCGATGATATTTTGTTTATATCACATAAAGGAAAAGGAGATGATAAACGTCAAAATATTGCTAAATTCGATGATTTCTCGTTCGAAACAAAATGAAAGAAAACTTGCCTTAAATGCAATATTATGCGAAATTCTGAGATTTGAAGGCCAAATCACATATCGTGATACTACATGAAATAGTATCAAAATATTGGTAAAAATGAATATATTTACGTAATATCAAACTACATGAAAAACGTGAAAAAAGTCACTATTTTACCATATTTGTGGATTTAAACTTCAAATCATAAAGCGAGGTTTCGTATTATTTATATCCAAGAAAAGACATATGACAATGTTGTTTCCAATACAAATGATAAAAACCAATGTGTTTTCATTAGAATTAACTAAAATATTCCTGATTTTCCGTTTATATTACCGATGGAAGATGTACACGTAAAACCGCTCTAATCCTGCTGAAACGTCGATATATGCAATAAAAACCGAACTTCTCCCCTTTTCAATATTCTACTCAGTATTTTTACTAGAAAATATGGTTGATTGTAAATGAAGTATTTAAGGTTAATTTCTAATCAATTATGTGTTTGCATCATTTTTATCGTATATATAATGAATTAATACCTACAGACCGAAAATTCACATAAACGTGGAAAAACGGCAAAATATTGCCAAATTCGATGATATTTTGTTTATATCACATAAAGGAAAAGGAGATGATAAACGTCAAAATATTGCTAAATTCGATGATTTTTCGTTCGAAACAAAATGAAAGAAAACTTGCCTTAAATGCAATATTATGCGAAATTCTGAGATTTGAAGGCCAAATCACATATCGTGATACTACATTAAATAGTATCAAAATATTGGTAAAAATGAATATATTTACGTAATATCAAACTACATTATTAACGTGAAAAAGCCAGTATTTTACCATATTTGAGGATTTTAACTTCAAATCAGAGAGCGAGGTTTCGTATTATTTAGATCCAAGAAAAGACATATTACAATGTTGTTTCCAATACAAATGATAAAAACCAATGTGTTTTCATTTGAATTAACTAAAATGTTCCTGATTTTCCGTTTATATTACCGATGGAAGATGTACACGTAAAACCGCTCTAATCCGGCTGAAACGTCGATATATGCAATAGAAACCGAACTTCTCCCCTTTTCAATATCTTACTCAGTATTTTAACGAGAAACAAATAGATGATTGAAAATGAAGTATTTAAGGTTATTATCTAATCAATTATGTGTTTGCATCATTTTTATCGTATATATAATGAATTATTACCTACAGACCGAAAATTCACATAAACGTGGAAAAACGGCAAAATATTGCCTAATTCGATGATATTTTGTTTATATCACATAAAGGAAAAGGAGATGATAAACGTCAAAATATTGCTAAATTCGATGATTTCTCGTTCGAAACAAAATGAAAAAAAACTTGTCTTAAATGCAATATTATGCGAAATTCTGAGATTTGAAGGCCAAATCACATATCGTGATACTACATGAAATAGTATCAAAATATTGGTAAAAATGAATATATTTACGTAATATCAAACTACATGAAAAACGTGAAAAAAGTCACTATTTTACCATATTTGAGGATTTAAACTTCAAATCATAAAGCGAGGTTTCGTATTATTTATATCCAAGAAAAGACATATGACAATGTTGTTTCCAATACAAATGATAAAAACCAATGTGTTTTCATTAGAATTAACTAAAATATTCCTGATTTTCCGTTTATATTACCGATGGAAGATGTACACGTAAAACCGCTCTAATCCTGCTGAAACGTCGATATATGCAATAAAAACCGAACTTCTCCCCTTTTCAATATCCTACTCAGTATTTTTACTAGAAAATATGGTTGATTGTAAATGAAGTATTTAAGGTTAATTTCTAATCAATTATGTGTTTGCATCATTTTTATCGTATATATAATGAATTAATACCTACAGACCGAAAATTCACATAAACGTGGAAAAACGGCAAAATATTGCCTAATTCGATGATATTTTGTTTATATCACATAAAGGAAAAGGAGATGATAAACGTCAAAATATTGCTAAATTCGATGATTTTTCGTTCGAAACAAAATGAAAGAAAACTTGCCTTAAATGCAATATTATGCGAAATTCTGAGATTTGAAGGCCAAATCACATATCGTGATACTACATGAAATAGTATCAAAATATTGGTAAAAATGAATATATTTACGTAATATCAAACTACATGAAAAACGTGAAAAAAGTCACTATTTTACCATATTTGAGGATTTAAACTTCAAATCATAAAGCGAGGTTTCGTATTATTTATATCCAAGAAAAGACATATGACAATGTTGTTTCCAATACAAATGATAAAAACCAATGTGTTTTCATTAGAATTAACTAAAATATTCCTGATTTTCCGTTTATATTACCGATGGAAGATGTACACGTAAAACCGCTCTAATCCTGCTGAAACGTCGATATATGCAATAAAAACCGAACTTCTCCCCTTTTCAATATCCTACTCAGTATTTTTACTAGAAAATATGGTTGATTGTAAATGAAGTATTTAAGGTTAATTTCTAATCAATTATGTGTTTGCATCATTTTTATCGTATATTTAATGAATTAATAACAATATACTGAAAATTCACAAAAACGTGGAATAACGGCAAAATATTGCCTAATTCGATGATACTATGTTTAAATCACATAAAGGAAAAGGGCATGATAAACGTCAAAATATTGCTAAATTTGATGATTTTTCGTATGAAACAAAATGCAAGAAAACTTGCTTAAAATGCAATATTATGCGAAATTCTGAAATTTTTAAGGCCAAATCACATATCGTGATACTACATGAAATATTATCGAAATATTTATAAAAATGAATATATTTACGTAATATCAAACTACATGAAAAACGTGAAAAAATCACTATTTAACCATATATGAGGATTTTAACTTCAAATCATAGAGCGAGGTTTCGTATTATTTAGATCCAAGAAAAGACATATGACAATGTTGTTTCCAATACAAACGAGAAAAATCAATGTGTTTTCATTAGAATTAACTAAAATGTTCCTGATTTTCCGTTTATATTACCGATGGAAGATGTACACGAAAACCGCTCTATTCCGGCTGAAACGTCGATATATGCAATAAAAACAGAACTTCTCCCCTTTTCAATATCTTACTCAGTATTTTAACGAGAAACAAATAGTTGATTGAAAATGAAGTATTTAAGGTTATTATCTAATCAATTATGTGTTTGCATCATTTTTATCGTATATATAATGAATTAATACCCATAAACTGAAAATTCACAAAAACGTGGAAAAACGGCAAAATATTGCCTAATTCGATGATATTTTGTTTAAATCACATAAAGGAAAAGGGCATGATAAACGGCAAAATATTGCTAAATTCGATGATTTTTCGTACGAAACAAAATGCAAGAAAACTTGCTTAAAATGCAATATTAAGCGAAATTCTGAGATTTGAAGGCCAAATCACATATCGTGATACTACATGAAATAGTATCGAAATATTGGTAAAAATGAATATATTTACGTAATATCAAACTACATTATTAACGTGAAAAAGCCAGTATTTTACCATATATGAGGATTTTAACTTCAAATCATAGAGCGAGGTTTCGTATTATTTAGATCCAAGAAAAGACATATGACAATGTTGTTTCCAATACAAATGATAAAAACCAATGTGTTTTCATTAGAATTAACTAAAATGTTCCTGATTTTCCGTTTATATTACCGATGGAAGATGTACACGTAAAACCGCTCTAATCCGGCTGAAACGTCGATATATGCAATAGAAACCGAACTTCTCCCCTTTTCAATATCTTACTCAGTATTTTAACGAGAAACAAATAGATGATTGAAAATGAAGTATTTAAGGTTATTATCTAATCAATTATGTGTTTGCATCATTTTTATCGTATATATAATGAATTATTACCTACAGACCGAAAATTCACATAAACGTGGAAAAACGGCAAAATATTGCCTAATTCGATGATATTTTGTTTATATCACATAAAGGAAAAGGAGATGATAAACGTCAAAATATTGCTAAATTCGATGATTTCTCGTTCGAAACAAAATGAAAGAAAACTTGCCTTAAATGCAATATTATGCGAAATTCTGAGATTTGAAGGCCAAATCACATATCGTGATACTACATGAAATAGTATCAAAATATTGGTAAAAATGAATATATTTACGTAATATCAAACTACATGAAAAACGTGAAAAAAGTCACTATTTTACCATATTTGAGGATTTAAACTTCAAATCATAAAGCGAGGTTTCGTATTATTTATATCCAAGAAAAGACATATGACAATGTTGTTTCCAATACAAATGATAAAAAGCAATGTGTTTTCATTAGAATTAACTAAAATATTCCTGATTTTCCGTTTATATTACCGATGGAAGATGTACACGTAAAACCGCTCTAATCCTGCTGAAACGTCGATATATGCAATAAAAACCGAACTTCTCCCCTTTTCAATATTCTACTCAGTATTTTTACTAGAAAATATGGTTGATTGTAAATGAAGTATTTAAGGTTAATTTCTAATCAATTATGTGTTTGCATCATTTTTATCGTATATATAATGAATTAATACCTACAGACCGAAAATTCACATAAACGTGGAAAAACGGCAAAATATAGCCAAATTCGATGATATTTTGTTTATATCACATAAAGGAAAAGGAGATGATAAACGTCTAAATATTGCTAAATTCGATGATTTTTCGTTCGAAACAAAATGAAAGAAAACTTGCCTTAAATGCAATATTATGCGAAATTCTGAGATTTGAAGGCCAAATCACATATCGTGATACTACATGAAATAGTATCAAAATATTGGTAAAAATGAATATATTTACGTAATATCAAACTACATTATTAACGTGAAAAAGCCAGTATTTTACCATATTTGAGGATTTTAACTTCAAATCAGAGAGCGAGGTTTCGTATTATTTAGATCCAAGAAAAGACATATTACAATGTTGTTTCCAATACAAATGATAAAAACCAATGTGTTTTCATTTGAATTAACTAAAATGTTCCTGATTTTCCGTTTATATTACCGATGGAAGATGTACACGTAAAACCGCTCTAATCCGGCTGAAACGTCGATATATGCAATAGAAACCGAACTTCTCCCCTATTCAATATCTTACTCAGTATTTTAACGAGAAACAAATAGATGATTGAAAATGAAGTATTTAAGGTTATTATCTAATCAATTATGTGTTTGCATCATTTTTATCGTATATATAATGAATTATTACCTACAGACCGAAAATTCACATAAACGTGGAAAAACGGCAAAATATTGCCTAATTCGATGATATTTTGTTTATATCACATAAAGGAAAAGGAGATGATAAACGTCAAAATATTGCTAAATTCGATGATTTTTCGTTCGAAACAAAATGAAAGAAAACTTGCCTTAAATGCAATATTATGCGAAATTCTGAGATTTGAAGGCCAAATCACATATCGTGATACTACATGAAATAGTATCAAAATATTGGTAAAAATGAATATATTTACGTAATATCAAACTACATGAAAAACGTGAAAAAAGTCACTATTTTACCATATTTGAGGATTTAAACTTCAAATCATAAAGCGAGGTTTCGTATTATTTATATCCAAGAAAAGACATATGACAATGTTGTTTCCAATACAAATGATAAAAACCAATGTGTTTTCATTAGAATTAACTAAAATATTCCTGATTTTCCTTTTATATTACCGATGGAAGATGTACACGTAAAACCGCTCTAATCCTGCTGAAACGTCGATATATGCAATAAAAACCGAACTTCTCCCCTTTTCAGTATCCTACTCAGTATTTTTACTAGAAAATATGGTTGATTGTAAATGAAGTATTTAAGGTTAATTTCTAATCAATTATGTGTTTGCATCATTTTTATCGTATATTTAATGAATTAATACCTACAGACCGAAAATTCACATAAACGTGGAAAAACGGCAAAATATTGCCTAATTCGATGATATTTTGTTTATATCACATAAAGGAAAAGGAGATGATAAACGTCAAAATATTGCTAAATTCGATGATTTTTCGTTCGAAACAAAATGAAAGAAAACTTGCCTTAAATGCAATATTATGCGAAATTCTGAGATTTGAAGGCCAAATCACATATCGTGATACTACATGAAACAGTATCAAAATATTGGTAAAAATGAATATATTTACGTAATATCAAACTACATGAAAAACGTGAAAAAAGTCACTATTTTACCATATTTGAGGATTTAAACTTCAAATCATAAAGCGAGGTTTCGTATTATTTATATCCAAGAAAAGACATATGACAATGTTGTTTCCAATACAAATGATAAAATCCAATGTGTTTTCATTAGAATTAACTAAAATATTCCTGATTTTCCGTTTATATTACCGATGGAAGATGTACACGTAAAACCGCTCTAATCCTGCTGAAACGTCGATATATGCAATAAAAACCGAACTTCTCCCCTTTTCAATATCCTACTCAGTATTTTTACTAGAAAATATGGTTGATTGTAAATGAAGTATTTAAGGTTAATTTCTAATCAATTATGTGTTTGCATCATTTTTATCGTATATTTAATGAATTAATAACAATATACTGAAAATTCACAAAAACGTGGAATAACGGCAAAATATTGCCTAATTCGATGATACTATGTTTAAATCACATAAAGGAAAAGGGCATGATAAACGTCAAAATATTGCTAAATTTGATGATTTTTCGTATGAAACAAAATGCAAGAAAACTTGCTTAAAATGCAATATTATGCGAAATTCTGAAATTTTTAAGGCCAAATCACATATCGTGATACTACATGAAATATTATCGAAATATTTATAAAAATGAATATATTTACGTAATATCAAACTACATGAAAAACGTGAAAAAGTCACTATTAACCATATATGAGGATTTTAACTTCAAATCATAGAGCGAGGTTTCGTATTATTTAGATCCAAGAAAAGACATATGACAATGTTGTTTCCAATACAAACGAGAAAAATCAATGTGTTTTCATTAGAATTAACTAAAATGTTCCTGATTTTCCGTTTATATTACCGATGGAAGATGTATACGAAAACCGCTCTATTCCGGCTGAAACGTCGATATATGCAATAAAAACAGAACTTCTCCCCTTTTCAATATCTTACTCAGTATTTTAACGAGAAACAAATAGTTGATTGAAAATGAAGTATTTAAGGTTATTATCTAAACAATTATGTATTTGCATCTTTTTTATCGTATATATAATGAATATATATATATATATATATATATATATATATATATATATATATATATATATATATATATATATATATATATATATATATATATATATATATGTATATATGTCGTACCTAGTAGCCAGAACGCACTTCTCGGCCTACTATGCAAGGCCGGATTTGCCTAATAAGCCAAGTTTTCCTGAATTAATATATTTTCTCTAATTTTTTTCTTATGAAATGATAAAGCAACCCTTTTCTCTATGTATGAGGTCAATTTTTTTTTATTGGAGTTAAAATTAACCTAGATATATGACCGAACCTAACCAACCCTACCTAACCTAACCTAACCTATATTTATAGGTAAGGTTAGGTTAGGTAGCCAAAAAATGCTAGGTTAGGTTAGGTTAGGTAGGTTAGGTAGACGAAAAAACATTAATTCATGAAAACTTGGCTTATTAGGCAAATCGGGCCTTGAATAGTAGGCTGAGAAGTGCGTTCTGGCTATTAGGTACGACATATATATATATATATATATATACATATATATATATATATATATATATATATATATATATATATATATATATATATATATATATATATTATGGGTATTAACCCATAAACTGAAAATTCACAAAAACGTGGAAAATCGGCAAAATATTGTCTAATTCGATGATATTTTGTTAAAATCACATAGAGGAAAAAGGGCATGATAAACGTCAAAATATTGCTAAATTCAATGATTTTTCGTACGAAACAAAATGCAAGAAAACTTGCTTAAAATGCAATATTAAGCGAAATTCTGAGATTCGAAGGCCAAATCACATATCGTGATACTACATGAAATAGTATCGAAATATTGGTAAAAATGAATATATTTACGTAATATCAAACTACATTATTAACGTGAAAAAGCCAGTATTTTACCATATATGAGGATTTTAACTTCAAATCATAGAGCGAGGTTTCGTATTATTTAGATCCAAGAAAAGACATATGACAATGTTGTTTCCAATACAAATGATAAAAACCAATGTGTTTTCATTAGAATTAACTAAAATGTTCCTGAATTTCCGTTTATATTACCGATGGAAGATGTACACGTAAAACCGCTCTAATCCGGCTGAAACGTCGATATATGCAATAGAAACCGAACTTCTCCCCTTTTCAATATCTTACTCAGTATTTTAACGAGAAACAAATAGATGATTGAAAATGAAGTATTTAAGGTTATTATCTAATCAATTATGTGTTTGCATCATTTTTATCGTATATATAATGAATTATTACCTACAGACCGAAAATTCACATAAACGTGGAAAAACGGCAAAATATTGCCTAATTCGATGATATTTTGTTTATATCACATAAAGGAAAAGGAGATGATAAACGTCAAAATATTGCTAAATTCGATGATTTCTCGTTCGAAACAAAATGAAAGAAAACTTGCCTTAAATGCAATATTATGCGAAATTCTGAGATTTGAAGGCCAAATCACATATCGTGATACTACATGAAATAGTATCAAAATATTGGTAAAAATGAATATATTTACGTAATATCAAACTACATGAAAAACGTGAAAAAAGTCACTATTTTACCATATTTGAGGATTTAAACTTCAAATCATAAAGCGAGGTTTCGTATTATTTATATCCAAGAAAAGACATATGACAATGTTGTTTCCAATACAAATGATAAAAACCAATGTGTTTTCATTAGAATTAACTAAAATATTCCTGATTTTCCGTTTATATTACCGATGGAAGATGTACACGTAAAACCGCTCTAATCCTGCTGAAACGTCGATATATGCAATAAAAACCGAACTTCTCCCCTTTTCAATATCCTACTCAGTATTTTTACTAGAAAATATGGTTGATTGTAAATGAAGTATTTAAGGTTAATTTCTAATCAATTATGTGTTTGCATCATTTTTATCGTATATATAATGAATTAATACCCATAAACTGAAAATTCACAAAACGTGGAAAAACGGCAAAATATTGCCTAATTCGATATTTTGTTTAAATCACATAAAGGAAAAGGGCATGATAAACGTCAAAATATTGCTAAATTCGATGATTTTTCGTACGAAACAAAATGCAAGAAAACGCTTAAAATTGCAATATTATGCGAAATTCTGAGATTTGAAGACCAAATCACATATCGTGATAATACACGAAATAGTTTCGAAATATTTATAAAAATGAATATATTTACGAAATATCAGACTACATGAAAACGTGAAAAATTCACTATTTAACCATATTTGAGGATTTTAACTTCAAATCATAGAGCGAGGTTTCGTATTATTTAGATCCAAGAAAAGACATATGACAATGTTGTTTCCAATACAAGTGATAAAAAACAATGTGTTTTCATTAGAATTAACTAAAATGTTCTTGATTTTCCGTTTATATTACCGATGGAAGATGTACACGTAAAACCGCTCTTATCCGGCTGAAACGTCGATATATGCAATAAAAACCGAACTTCTCCCCTTTTCAATATCTTAATCAGTATCTTAACGAGAAACAAATAGTTTATTGAAAATGAAGTATTTAAGGTTAATTTCTAGTCAATTATGTGTTTGCATCATTTTTATCATATATTTAATGAATTAATAACAATAAACTGAAAATTCACAAAAACGTGGATAAAGACAAAATATTGCCTAATTCGATGATACTATGTTTAAATCACATAAAGGAAAAGGGCATGATAAACGTCAAAATATTGCTAAATTTGATGATTTTTCGTACGAAACAAAATGCAAGAAAACTTGCTTAAAATGCAATATTATGCGAAATTCTGAGATTTGAAGGCCAAATCACATATCGTGATACTACATGAAATAGTATCGAAATATTTTTATAAATGAATATATTTACGTAATATCAAACTACATGAAAAACGTGAAAAAAGTCACTATTTAACCATATTTGAGGATTTTAACTTCAAATCATAGATCGAGGTTTCGTATTATTTAGATCCAACAAAAGACATATGACAATGTTGTTTCCAATACAATTGAGAAAAATCAATGTGTTTTCATTAGAATTAACTAAAATGTTCCTGATTTTCCGTTTATATTACCGATGGAAGATGTACACGAAAACCGCTCTATTCCGGTTGAAACGTCGATATATGCAATAAAAACAGAACTTCTCCCCTTTTCAATATCTTACTCAGTATTTTAACGAGAAACAAATAGTTGATTGAAAATGAAGTATTTAACGTTATTATCTAACCAATTATGTGTTTGCATCATTATTATCGTATATATAATGAACTAATACCCATAAACTGAAAATTCACAAAAACGTGGAAAAACGGCAAAATATTGCCTAATTCGATAATATTTTGTTTAAATCACATAAAGGAAAAGGGCATGATAAACGTCAAAATATTGCTAATTTCGATGATTTTTCGTACGAAACAAAATGCAAGAAAACTTGCTTAAAATGCAATATTATGCGAAATTCTGAGATTTGAAGGCCAAATCACATATCGTGATACTACATGAAATAGTATCGAAATATTTTTAAAAAATGAGTATATTTACGTAATATCAAACTACATGAAAAACGTGAAAAAAGTCACTATTCAACCATATTTAAGGATTTTAACTTCAAATCATAGAGCGAGGTTTCGTATTATTTAGTTCCAAGAAAAGACATATGACAATGTTTTTTCCAATACAAACGATAAAAATCAATGTGTTTTCATTGGAATTAACTAAAATGTTCCTGATTTTCCGTTTATATTACAGATGGAAAATGTACACGAAAACCGCTCTATTCCGGCTGAAACGTCGATATATGCAAAAAAAACAGAACTTCTCCCCTTTTCAATATCTTACTCAGTATTTTAACGAGAAACAAATAGTTGATTGAAAATGAAGTATTTAAGGTTATTATCTAACCAATTATGTGTTTGCATCAGTTTAATCGTATATATAATGAAATAATACCCATAAACTGAAAATTCACAAAAAAGTAGAAAAACGGCAAAATATTGCCTAATTCGATGATATTTTGTTTAAATCACATAAAGGAAAAGGGCATGATAAACGTCAAAATATTGCTAATTTCGATGATTTTTCGTACGAAACAAAATGCAAGAAAACTTGCTTAAAATGCAATATTATGCGAAATTCTGAGATTTGAAGGCCAAATCACATATCGTGATACTACATGAAATAGTATCGAAATATTGGAAAAATGAATATATTTACGTAATATCAAACTACATGATTAACGTGAAAAAGTCACTATTTTACCATATTTGAGGATTTTAACTACAAATCATAGAGCGAGGTTTCGTATTATTTAGATCCAAGAAAAGACATATGACAATGTTGTTTCCAATACAAATGATAAAAACCAATGTGTTTTCATTAGAATTAACTAAAATGTTCCTGATTTTCCGTTTATATTACCGATGGAAGATGTACACGTAAAACCGCTCTAATCCGGCTGAAACGTCGACATATGCAATAAACCGAACTTCTCCCTTTTTCAATATCCTACTCAGTATTTTAACTAGAAAATATGGTTGATTGAAAATGAAGTATTTAAGGTTAATTTCTAGTCAATTATGTGTTTGCATCGTTTTTATCATATATTTAATGAATTAATAACAATAAACTGAAAATTCACAAAAACGTGGATAAAGACAAAATATTGCCTAATTCGATGATACTATGTTTAAATCACATAAAGGAAAAGGGCATGATAAACGTCAAAATATTGCTAAATTTGATGATTTTTCGTATGAAACAAAATGCAAGAAAACTTGCTTAAAATGCAATATTATGCGAAATTCTAAGATTTGAAGGCCAAATCACATATCGTGATACTACATGAAAGAGTATCGAAATATTTTTATAAATGAATATATTTACGTAATATCAAACTACATGAAAAACGTGAAAAAAGTCACTATTTAACCATATTTGAGGATTTTAACTTCAAATCATAGATCGAGGTTTCGTATTATTTAGATCCAAGAAAAGACATATGACAATGTTGTTTCCAATACAATTGAGAAAAATCAATGTGTTTTCATTAGAATTAACTAAAATGTTCCTGATTTTCCGTTTATATTACCGATGGAAGATGTACACGAAAACCGCTCTATTCCGGTTGATACGTCGATACATGCAATAAAAACAGAACTTCTCCCCTTTTCAATATCTTACTCAGTATTTTAACGAGAAACAAATAGTTGATTGAAAATGAAGTATTAAAGGTTATTATCTAACCAATTATGTGTTTGCATCATTTTTATCGTATATAAAATGAACTAATACCCATAAACTGAAAATTCACAAAAACGTGGAAAAACGGCAAAATATTGCCTAATTCGATGATATTTTGTTTATATCACATAAAGGAAAAGGGCATGATAAACGTCAAAATATTGCTAAATTCGATGATTTTTCGTACGAAACAAAATGCAAGAAAACTTGCTTAAATGCAATATTATGCGAAATTCTGAGATTTGAAGGCCAAATCACATATCGTGATACTACATGAAATAGTATCGAAATAATGGTAAAAGTGAATATATTTACGTAATATCAAACTACATGAATAACGTGAAAAAGTCACTATTTTTCGTACGAAACAAAATGCAAGAAAACTTGCTTAAAATGCAATATTATGCGAAATTCTGAGATTTGAAGGCCAAATCACATATCGTGATACTACATGAAATAGTATCGAAATATTGCCTATTTCGATGATATTTTGTTTAAATCACATAAAGGAAAAGGGCATGATAAACGTCAAAATATTGCAAAATTCGATGATTTTTCGAACGAAACAAAATGCAAGAAAACTTGCTTAAAATGCAATATAATGCGAAGTTCTGAGATTTGAAGGCCAAATCACATATCGTGATACTACCTGAAATAGTATCGAAATATTGGTAAAATTGAATATATTAACGTAATATCAAACTACATGAAAAACGTGAAAAAAGTCCCTATTCAACCATATTTGAGGATTTTAACTTCAAATCATTGAGCGAGGTTTCGTATTATTTAGATCCAAGAAAAGACATATGACAATGTTGTTTCCAATACAAACGATAAAAATCAATGTGTTTTCATTAGAATTAACTAAAATGTTCCTGATTTTCCGTTTATATTACCGATGGAAGATGTACACGAAAACCGCTCTATTCCGGCTGAAACGTCGATATATGCAATAAAAACAGAACCTCGCCCCTTTTCAATATCTTACTCAGTATTTTAACGAGCAACAAATAGTTGATTGAAAATGAAGTATTTAAGGTTATTATCTAAACAATTATGTGTTTGCATCAGTTTTATCGTATATATAATGAAATAATACCCATAAACTGAAAATTCACAAAAAAGTAGAAAAACGGCCAAATATTGCCTAATTCGATGATATTTTGTTTATATCACATAAAGGAAAAGGGCATGATAAACGTCAAAACATTGCTAAATTCAATGATTTTTCGTAAGAAACAAAATGCAAGAAAACTTTCTTAAAATGCAATATTATGCGAAATTCTGAGATTTGAAGGCCAAATCACATATCGTGATACTACATGAAATAGTATCGAAATATTGGTAAAAATGAATATATTTACGTAATATCAAACTACATGATTAACGTGAAAAAGTCACTATTTTACCATATATGAGGATTTTAACTACAAATCATAGAGCGAGGTTTCATATTATTTAGATCCAAGAAAAGACAAATGACAATGTTGTTTCCAATACAAATGATAAAAACCAATGTGTTTTCATTAGAATTAACTAAAATGTTCCTGATTTTCCGTTTATATTACCGATGGAAGATGTACACGTAAAACCGCTCTAATCCGGCTGAAACGTCGATATATGCAATAAAAACAGAACTGCTCCCCTTTTCAATATCTTTCTCAGCATTTTAACGAGAAACAAATAGTTGATTGAAAATGAAGTATTTAAAGTCATTATCTAACCAATTATGTGTTTGCATCATTTTTATCGTATATATAATGAATTAATACCCATAAACTGAAAATTCACAAAAACGTGGAAAAACGGCAAAATATTGCCAAATTCGATGATATTTTGTTTAAATCACATAAGGGAAAAGGGCATGATAAAAGTCAAAATATTGCTAAATTCGATGATTTTTCGTACGAAACAAAATGCAAGAAAACTTGCTTAAAATGCAATATAATGCGAAATTCTGAGATTTGAAGGCCAAATCATATATCGTGATACTACATGAAATAGTATCGAAATATTAGTAAAAATGAATAAATTTACGTAATATCAAACTACATGAAAAACGTGAAAAAAGTCCCTATTCAACCATATTTGAGGATTTTAACTTCAAATCATAGAGCGAGGTTTCGTATTATTTAGATCCAAGAAAAGACATATGACTTTGTTGTTTCCAATACAAACGATAAATATCAATGTGTTTTCATTAGAATTAACTAAAATGTTCCTGATTTTCCGTTTATATTACCGATGGAAGATGTACACGAAAACCGCTCTATTGCGGCTGAAACGTCGATATATGCAATAAAAACCGAACTTCTCCCCTTTTCAATATCCTACTCAGTATTTTAACGAGAAACAAATGGTTGATTGAAAATGAAGTATTTAAGGTTAATTTCTTATCAATTATGTGTTTGCATCATTTTTATCGTATATATAATGAATTAATAACAATAAACTAAATATTCACAAAAACGTGGAAAAACGACAAAATATTGCCTAATTCGATGATATTATGTTTAAATCACATAAAGGAAAAGGGGATGATAAACGTCAAAATATTGCTAAATTCGATGATTTTTCGTACGAAACAAAATGCAAGAAAACTTGCTTAAAATGCAATATTATGCGAAGTTCTGAGATTTGATGGACAAATCACATATCGTGATACTACATGAAATAGTATCGAAATATTAGTAAAAATGAATATATTTACGTAATATCAAACTACATGATTAACATGAAAAAGTCACTATTTTTCGTACGAAACAAAATGCAAGAAAACTTGCTTAAAATGCAATATTATGCGAAATTCTGAGATTTGAAGGCCAAATCACATATTGTGATACTACATGAAATAGTATCGAAATATTGGTAAAAATGAATATATTTACGTAATATCAAACTACATGATTAACGTGAAAAAGTCATTTTTTTACCATATATGAAGATTTTAACTTCAAATCATAGAGCGAGGTTTCGTATTATTTAGATCCAAGAAAAGACATATGACAATGTTGTTTCCAATACAATTGATAAAAAACAATGTGTTTTCATTAGAATTAACTAAAATGTTCTTGATTTTCCGTTCATATTGCCGATGGAAGATGTACACGTAAAACCGCTCTAATCCGGCTGAAACGTCGATATATGCAATAAAAACCGAACTTCTCCCCTTTTCAATATCTTACTCAGTATTTTAACGAGAAACAAATAGTGTGGGAACCGACCTATGAGATTTATATTTATTTAATTTATATGAATATATATAGAATTTATATTTATGTTAATTTATATACTTCGATAGCAATTTGTATAATGATAAGTGGACTGTATTTCTGCAATAATCTCATAATCTCACAAATCGATCCTCTACTCATTAGGGGGGTTTATATTAATTTAATTTATATATATGCAGCCAATCAAACTACAGTATTAGACAACATACATTATTAAACATTGAAGAGGTTCCTTATCTTATTTGTACAGCAGGCCTTAGTCCACCAGGTATAACCAGGATGTAGACACCACATGTTCCCTCTTTGAGGTAGCTTCCAACACCCTGGTAACTGATGCACAAAGCATGCTTCCTCGTCTTGACCTGTTAAAAGGGCGCTAGCTGTAAAGCCAGAATCCTATATATGACAGGTATATCAGAGAACACTGTACATGGAACAATGAAGACCTGGCTTAATTACCTTTAGTTTGAGGCTATCTCGTGCTAACCCTATATATCGGCTAACCCTATATACACTGACATTAATGGCCACAAATGAAAGATAAATGGGTTTCGGAAGAACACTTAACTTGATTTGTTGACAGCGTGTTGATAATGGTACACCTTTGGTTTCCATAACACTTCGTCCAAGTAAAATTAACAGGAGCCAAATTGCTCCCGTGAGCCTCTGGTCTAGTACAAACAATGGCTGCCCCTCCTTCCTCACTCCTGACGCCTGGCTTACATTGTCCAGATGACTGAAAGTGATAGAAGGGTCACATTTACTCTACTTTAATATTGATAATTAAGTTAATTTATATGAGATGTTTTTATGATGGTAAAGTCCAAAGACTAATGTATTTAAGAATAATTCCCACCATAATAGGTGGAGAATTTATAATAGTATGTGGTAATGATATCCCGTATTCTATAGACAGAATGTTCCACTACAAGTTACATTTTCTATGGGTAACTTGTTTATACAATACAGCAATATTATGTCTGTATGATTATTAAATGGCGTCGGATTTTCTGACATAATTCCCCAGGGGGCTGCTCACGGGTCGAAGTCCTATTTAGAACAGACGAACACCGATACTCCTCCTTCGAATTATTAGATTAATTTGATGTTAGTAGTTAGTAATCACACATTTGTGCGTCTGTTCGTACAGGACGGATGTCCCGTACTAGAGTTGCAGGGGTTAGAAGTCTAATGCGATTTCATTTCCCTGTCAACTCTTGAAAGGCTAATATTCAAGCCTAATTACATATTATTTAACCCAGAAGACTGAATGTGATCAAGTACTACAGTCAAGTATGATTCAGGGACTGCAGTGAGATCAGTGACATTAGATATAACTTGAAGTTTGTTCAGGTAACTGGTCACTGATATATAAACACTGAGGCCCATGGAATACATCTTGATTAAATAATAAATGTATCAAATCAGTCATCAGATTTATTGGGGTTCAATTTAGTTAATTGATTCAGAAGATTGAATAGCTCATCATTAAAGTAAAGTATGGTTCTGAGACTGCAGTGGGTTCAATGACATTGGTCGCAGTGACTTGTAGCTGGTTTAGGCTACTGTTCACTGATTTGCCACTGAGGCCTCATGAACTCATCTTCAGCTTTATATGATGATACTAACATCAACCTCTGTTGGTATAGTCAGCTATAATCTCCTTAGTATAATGCTACTGGAGAAATATAATCAGCTGACAAATTTAAATTTCTATTGGTACTGTTTATCTGCAGCCATAGGTCTCCTCAGGCTTGATACTGGGCCTGAGAGTAATTTACCTCCTGCAGAGTTTAACATGGTTATACCCTGATATTTAGTAGGGCTACCGATGAATCGATGACAATAGTCTGTCCCTACAAGGAGACCGAAGTCGGTGAGGTGATCAGACTTAATATTATCTGCCAATTTTATTCCTCTATTTCTCAGGAATTTGGCTGTTGCTCTCAGACCTTGAACTTGTAGGTCTACTGGTATTTTGTCCACCACAATGGCTTGTACTCGACAGACGTACCTGCCTATACGTACTGATGGTTGTACCACCTGGTAGGCTTGAGGTGCTGCATCTGTTACAAACCCTGAGATATTGAATGACATCTGGGCTACAGGCCTTAATTGTAGTTCATCTGCCAGCTTTTTAGTGACATATGTTCTCTGGGATCCTTGGTCAAACAACCCATGGGTATGGACCTTGGCCCTCTTATTCAGGATGGTAATTTGGGCAGTAGGCAAAGTCGTATTACCTTTAGACTTTGCCGATTGGACACTCTTTGTTTGTTGCACCTTGCAGTACTGTACTGTGGTGGGAATGCTATCTTCCACCTTGGGGTTTGGAGACTTTGTTTTGGTGTCTCTGCACAATGCTGCATGGTGCTGACCTTTGTTACACCTATTACAGGTGTGTAATTGGGTATCACAGTCGTTGATGTTATGTTTCCTGAGGCACCTCGTGCAATGTTGCAAATCTTTGAGTCGCTCAACACGGGCGTCACTATCAGGAAAATTAGAGCAGTGGTACATTGAATGTTTCTCACTGCAGAACAAACATGTTCCATAGCTTCCAGTACCCTTTGGTGTCACCGTTCTTGGGTGACACAGTAACTATAGGCTTGGAGGGTCCCACTGCATATACGCCCACACTGCTACTGTTCCACTTTGGTGTTGAATTATATTGTCTAGATTGATTTGGAGTACCTTTGGTACTCTGTGGTTTACTATTATTGGTTTCTGAGGGTTTACTTGGTGGTTTTAATTTGTCATGTGTTCGTAATTGATGAACTACTGACTTTAAACCCTCAGATATTTCATTCATGGATAAGATACTTTTATTGTAATGAGCACTCATTTGTCTCAATATGTCCCTAGGTATTTTCTCCTGGACAATTATTTTCAAGACCCACTCAGCCCCGTTTGTATCTGCTGTCAGGCTGAGGGCATTGATCAATGATTCTACCTCCAGCTTGAAGACTTGGAGTGAATCAGCTGAAGCCTCCGGTGGGGGTAAATGCAACAGCTCATGAACTAAATGTGATGTTCTTACTTCTGGATCAGCATAATTATCCTTGAGGAGTTTTACTGCCAGATCATAGCCGTCATTAGTTAATCTCAGATGGGATACTACTGTTTTAGCCTCACCTGATAATTGGCCTTGCAAATAAGAGAATTTACTACTCTTTGGTAAAGATTGTTTTGAGTCTGCAAGGTCAACGAATTTGTTCCAAAATTCGTCCCAATCTTCCTCATCTTTTCCTGAGAAAGTGGGTAAATTAATTGGAGGGAGTCGAGCTTCTGCTTGACTCGTATTAGATGCAACTGTTGTTGCTGTTGCCTTGTTCTGGGCAATTAATTTGACATAAGGCTGTAATGTGGCCTGAGTGTGATCTTCATAATTCGCTAGATCAACCATAATGTCATCTATTTCTGTTTCTGATAAATTGGTGTTGGCAAGTTCAGCCACATATGGTGCTATTTGGCATTTGATTTGCTCAAATTTACCTGCAGCTGCTTGATAATAGCTTTCCAGGTCAGCATAATCAACTGTTGATTGTTGCGACAAATCTTCACATTTCTTGATCTGTCTTGTTAAGTGGCCTTTAAGACCTGCAAGGGTTCTTTTCATTCTCCCTGCATTATCCATACTGGCTAATTGGTGAAGCCTTGTGGGACTTGTACTTGGGCTGCTCATAATACTGAACAAGCTCTAATGGTAGCCTAGGGTAAAATGCACTCGCTAGGCTGTAATCCTACCTCTACTAGAGATTAGCACTTAAAATTAATACACATTATATATATACAATCATACACACTAATGATTTGAGTGATAAACCAGTGTCACTGGAAGTACCTTTAGGTTAGCTCTTCTATATCACCCTAGGATGGAAGAGACACTAATTAATCACTCAAAGGTGTAATGATCATAAGTAAATTATTATATATACACAACTCAACTCGAGTTGATAAAAATTACACCCAAAATAGGGTCTGGACCATTCATTAATGGTGTTAGGTTGTTGAATATAGTACAACTGACTATGGTAATAATGGGACTAGGATGAACGATAATAGTTCAACTAGTCAGTGGTAATATCCTACCCTGTTGTGGGTTGGCAATTAGTAAATATTATACTGTGATCACTAGTGCAATATATATTAAATAATTCTCTATTTGGAGAAATAATATACACAATTATTGATAATAGCCTCTTAATTAGCCTCTATGAAACTTCTAATATTATCAAGAAGTATTAAATATTATTAGTGACCTCGCGAAATAACTCCACAAAATTCGTGGATAATCTCTCGCGAAATTTAAAACCACGAAATCCGTGAACAATCTCGCGACACAGCCACTAATTTGGCTGGTTTCAATATTAGCGCTGTCATTTCACGAAATAACATGCCACCAAATATCTGTGGGTGTGCATGAAACCGCTGACTGAGGCTGATCTGAACTGAGCGGGGCTCGTGAACTCGTTCGAGGCAACGCCACCGTCTTTGACTGGCTTTGTATAAATCACACTGCACTAGTATATTTAATGAATCCACTGGTTAACTGGTTCATCCGGTACTAAGATGACCAAATGTGGGTTCAAAGGACCGAATAATCCGTCATCCGGTTCGAAGATGACCAAATAATGTGGGAACCGACCTGTGAGATTTATATTTATTTAATTTATATGAATATATATATAGAATTTATATTTATGTTAATTTATAAACTTCGATAGCAATTTGTATAATTATAAGTGGACTGTATTTCTGCAATAATCTCATAATCTCACAAATCGATCCTCTACACATTAGGGGGGTTTATTTTAATTTAATTTATATATATGCAGCCAATCAAACTACAGTATTAGACTACATACATTATTAAACATTGAAGAGGTTTCTTATCTTATTTGTACAGCAGGCCTTAGTCCACCAGGTATAACCAGGATGTAGACACCACATTTTCCCTCTTTGAGGTAGCTTCCAACACCCTGGTAACTGATGCACAAAGCATGCTTCCTCGCCTTGACCTGTTAAAAGGGCACTAGCTGTAAAGCCAGAATCCTATATATGACAGGTATATCAGAGAACACTGTACATGGAACAATGAAGACCTGGCTTAATTACCTTTAGTTTGAGGCTATCTCGTGCTAACCCTATATATTGGCTAACCCTATATACACTGACATTAATGGCCACAAATGAAAGATAAATGGGTTTCGGAAGAACACTTAATTTGATTTGTTGACAGCGTGTTGATAATGGTACACCTTTGGTTTCCATAACACTTCGTCCAAGTAAAATTAACAGGAGCCGAATTACTCCCGTGAGCCTCTGGTCTAGTACAAACAATGGCTGCCCCTCCTTCCTCACTCCTGACGCCTGGCTTACATTGTCCAGATGACTGAAAGTGATAGAAGGGTCACATTTACTCTACTTTAATATTGATAATTAAGTTAATTTATATGAGATGTTTTTATGATGGTAAAGTCCAAAGACTAATGTATTTAAGAATAATTCCCACCATAATAGGTGGAGAATTTATAATAGTATGTGGTAATGATATCCCGTATTCTATAGACAGAATATTCCACTACAAGTTACATTTTCTATGGGTAACTTGTTTATACAATACAGCAATATTATGTCTGTATGATTATTAAATGGCGTCGGATTTTCCGACAAATAGATGATTGAAAATGAAGTATTTAAGGTTATTATCTAATCAATTATGTGTTTGCATCATTTTTATCATATATATAATGAATTAATACCCACAGACCGAAAATTCACATAAACGTGGAAAAACGGCAAAATATTGCCTAATTCGATGATATTTTGTTTAAATCACATAAAGGAAAAGGAGATGATAAACGTCGAAATATTGCTAAATTCGATGATTTTTCGTTCGAAACAAAATGCAAGAAAACTTGCTTTATATGCAATATTATGCGAAATTCTGAGATTTCAAGGCCAAATCGCATATCGTGATACTACATGAAACAGTATCGAAATATTGGTAAAAATGAATATATTTACGTAATATCAAACTACATGAAAAACGTGAAAAAAGTCACTATTTTACCATATTTGAGGATTTTAACTACAAATCATAGAGCGAGGTTTCGTATTATTTAGATCCAAGAAAAGACGTATGACAATGTTGTTTTCAATACAAATGATAAAAACCAATGTGTTTTCATTAGAATTAACTAAAATGTTCCTGATTTTCCGTTTATATTACCGATGGAAGATGTACACGTAAAACCGCTCTAATCCGGCTGAAACGTCGACATATGCAATAAAAACCGAACTTCTCCCTTTTTCAATATCCTACTCAGTATTTTAACTAGAAAATATGGTTGATTGAAAATGAAGTATTTAAGGTTAATTTCTAGTCAATTATGTGTTTGCATCATTTTTATCGTATATTTAATGAATTAATAACAATAAACTGAAAATTCACAAAAACGTAGAAAAACGGCAAAATATTGCCTAATTCGATGATACTATGTTTAAATCACATAAAGGAAAAGGGCATGATAAACGTCAAAATATTGCTAAATTTGATGATTTTTCGTACGAAACAAAATGCAAGAAAACTTGCTTAAAATGCAATATTATGCATTTAATATTAGTATATTTTGGTAGCAGTCTTTCCTGTAGACATATATTATTAAATATGACCGAAAAAGTAAGATTAATAATTCTAACACGAATTTTCTCAATCTTTCGTACATTACGCTTCACTGTTGGAGGTAAATCAAAAATCACTTCTCCAAAATTCATTTTTATTTCTAGTCTGACGCGACACGGGCGCGTTTCGTAAAACTTATTACATTTTCAAAGACTTCACAAATACACAACTGATTAGAACTTACATATCTCTGATTTTATATCTACAATTGAGTGAGGTGGGAGGGGTTATGTGGCATTAACACAAGACAGAACAAGAGGGGATATTAATAGGGTATTAAAAGTATCAACACAAGACAGAACAGAAACAATGGGTATTGAATAGTGTTTGTAGAAAGCCTATTGGTCCATATTTCTTGATGCTTCTATATTGGAGCGGAGTCTTGAGGTGGGTAGAATATAGTTGTGCAATAATTGGCTGTTGATTGCTGGTGTTGACTTCTTGATGTGTAGTGCCTCGCAAACGTCAAGCCGCCTGCTATCGCTGTATCTATCGATGATTTCTGTGTTGTTTACTAGGATTTCTCTGGCGATGGTTTGGTTATGGGAAGAGATTATATGTTCCTTAATGGAGCCCTGTTGCTTATGCATCGTTAAACGCCTAGAAAGAGATGTTGTTGTCTTGCCTATATACTGGGTTTTTTGGAGCTTACAGTCCCCAAGTGGGCATTTGAAGGCATAGACGACGTTAGTCTCTTCTAAAGCGGTCTGTTTTGTGTCTGGAGAGTTTCTCATGAGTAGGCTGGCCGTTTTTCTGGTTTTATAGTAAATCGTCAGTTGTATCCTCTGATTTTTGTCTGTAGGGATAACGTTTCTATTAACAATATCTTTCAGGACCCTTTCCTCCGTTTTATGAGCTGTGGAAAAGAAGTTCCTGTAAAATAGTCTAATAGGGGGTATAGGTGTTGTGTTAGTTGTCTCTTCAGAGGTTGCATGGCTTTTCACTTTCCTTCTTATGATGTCTTCGATGAAACCATTGGAGAAGCCGTTATTGACTAGGACCTGCCTTACCCTACAGAGTTCTTCGTCGACTTGCTTCCATTCTGAGCTGTGGCTGAGAGCACGGTCGACGTATGCGTTAACAACACTCCTCTTGTACCTGTCAGGGCAGTCGCTGTTGGCATTTAGGCACATTCCTATGTTTGTTTCCTTAGTGTAGACTGCAGTGTGGAAACCTCCGCCCTTTTCCATGACTGTTACATCTAGAAAAGGCAGCTTCCCATCCTTTTCCGTCTCGTAAGTGAAATGCAGCACGGAACTCTGCTCAAATGCCTCCTTCAGCTCCTGCAGATGTCTGACATCAGGTACCTGTGTAAAAATGTCGTCAACATACCTGCAGTATATGGCCGGTTTCAAGTTCATGTCGACTAAGACTTTTTGCTCGATGGTACCCATGTAGAAGTTTGCAAACAGGACACCTAGGGGAGAACCCATGGCGACCCCATCTACTTGCTTATACATGTGCCCATCCGGGCTCAAGAAGGGTGCCTCTTTAGTACAAGCTTGGAGTAGTTTCCTCAGAATACTTTCTGGCATGTCAAGAGGAGTACAGGCTGGATCACGATACACTCTGTCGGCTATCATTCCGATTGTCTCGTCCACAGGTACGTTGGTAAACAGCGATTCTACGTCCAACGAGGCTCTTATCCCTGTGGCCCGTGTGCCCCGCAGTAAGTCCACAAATTCCTTTGGAGACTTCAGGCTGAAGGCGCAAGGAACATAAGGAGTCAGCAGGCCGTTGAGTCGCTTCGCCAGTCTGTACGTGGGTGTGGGTATCTGGCTAATGATTGGCCGAAGTGGGTTTCCAGGCTTGTGCGTCTTGACATTTCCATACGCATATCCAGGTTTATATTCCCCAATGATCTTTGGCAGGTGGAGTCCGGATTTCTTGGCGTTCACAGTTTCGATCAGTTTGTTGACCTTTGCTTTTAATTCGGCTGTAGTGTCCTTCGTTACCCTTTGGAACTTAGTTTGGTCAGAGAGTATGATGTTCATTTTCGCCAGATATTCGTCTTTTTTAAGAATGACATATATTGGCGACTTGTCACCTCTCCTGACAACTATCTCCTTGTTCTCACGAAGGCTTTTAGCTGCCGCTTTAAGCTCGGGGGACAGTATGGTGCTTCTGTAGTTGCCTCGATTCTTTCCTCCTTCTGCAATAAGTTCTGCTTGTAAGGTATCTTTGGTAGTGACCTTCTTTTGTGTCTCGAGGTCGAATATGTCGTCCAACAGAATTTCCAACTCTACTTTCCGGGCCATTTCACTCGGTCTGGACATAACATGACAGTTTATGCCCAGATTTAGGAGAGTGACTTGGTCCTCAGTGAGGTTAATTCCTGCAAGGTTCAGGAAGCCATCTCTTGGTCGTGGAATTGCCATAGGTCCTCCATATAATGTTGTTAGTTTCTTGATAATCCTTGTTTCAGTGCTGAGGTGATGTTGGTCTGTGAGGATGTCGAGGTGTTGTTCAATGCGGGTACGGATACTATGGTCGATGTTGCTATTTCTCCACTCGTTTGTAGCATGAAGTAGTTGCGTTTTGTTGTCTTTGATTTCATTCTCTACCTTGTATATCTGATCATGAATCAGATCCTGGCGATATTTTATCGTGAAGGCTTGATTCCTTGCTGCTGGGTCGTGCACTTTAATATTAGTATATTTTGGTAGCAGTCTTTCCTTTAGACATATATTATTAAATATGACCGAAAAAGTAAGATTAATAATTCTAACACGAAGAGTTAGAATTATTATATAGAATTATAATCCTCTGAAGAGACAACTAACACAACACCTATACCCCCTATTAGACTATTTTACAGGAACTTCTTTTCCACAGCTCATAAAACGGAGGAAAGGGTCCTGAAAGATATTGTTAATAGAAACGTTATCCCTACAGACAAAAATCAGAGGATACAACTGACGATTTACTATAAAACCAGAAAAACGGCCAGCCTACTCATGAGAAACTCTCCAGACACAAAACAGAACGCTTTAAAAGAGACTAACGTCGTCTATGCCTTCAAATGCCCACTTGGGGACTGTAAGCTCCAAAAAACCCAGTATATAGGCAAGACAACAACATCTCTTTCTAGGCGTTTAACGATGCATAAGCAACAGGGCTCCATTAAGGAACATATAATCTCTTCCCATAACCAAACCATCGCCAGAGAAATCCTAGTAAACAACACAGAAATCATCGATAGATACAGCGATAGCAGGCGGCTTGACGTTTGCGAGGCACTACACATCAAGAAGTCAACACCAGCAATCAACAGCCAATTATTGCACAACTATATTCTACCCACCTCAAGACTCCGCTCCAATATAGAAGCATCAAGAAATATGGACCAATAGGCTTTCTACAAACACTTCTATTCAATACCCATTGTTTCTGTTCTGTCTTGTGTTGATACTTTTAATACCCTATTAATATCCCCTCTTGTTCTGTCTTGTGTTAATGCCACATCACCCCTCCCACCTCACTCAAATGTAGATATAAAATCAGAGATACGTACGTTCTAATCAGTTGTGTATTTGTGAAGTCTTTGAAAATGTAATAAGTTTTACGAAACGCGCCCGTGTCACGTCAGACTAGAAATAAAAATAAATTTTGGTGAAGTGATTTTTTATTTACCTCCAACAGTGAAGCGTAATGTACGAAAGATTGAGAAAATTCGTGTTAGAATTATTAATCTTACTTTTTCGGTCATATTTAATAATATATGTCTACAGGAAAGACTGCTACCAAAATATACTAATATTAAAGTGCACGACCCAGCAGCAAGGAATCAAGCCTTCACGATAAAATATCGCTAGGATCTGATTCGTGATCAGATATACAAGGCAGAGAATGAAATCAAAGACAACAAAACGCAACTACTTCATGCTACAAACGAGTGGAGAAATAGCAACATCGACCATAGTATCCGTACCCGCATTGAACAACACCTCGACATCCTCACAGACCAACATCACCTCAGCACTGAAACAAGGATTATCAAGAAACTAACAACATTATATGGAGGACCTATGGCAATTCCACGACCAAGAGATGGCTTCCTGAACCTTGCAGGAATTAACCTCACTGAGGACCAAGTCACTCTCCTAAATCTGGGCATAAACTGTCATGTTATGTCCAGACCGAGTGAAATGGCCCGGAAAGTAGAGTTGGAAATTCTGTTGGACGACATATTCGACCTCGAGACACAAAAGAAGGTCACTACCAAAGATACCTTACAAGCAGAACTTATTGCAGAAGGAGGAAAGAATCGAGCCAACTACAAAAGCACCATACTGTCCCCCGAGCTTAAAGCGGCAGCTAAAAGCCTTCGTGAGAACAAGGAGATAGTTGTCAGGAGAGGTGACAAGTCGCCAATATATGTCATTCTTAAAAAAGACGAATATCTGGCGAAAATGAACATCATACTCTCTGACCAAACTAAGTTCCAAAGGGTAACGAAGGACACTACAGCCGAATTAAAAGCAAAGGTCAACAAACTGATCGAAACTGTGAACGCCAAGAAATCCGGACTCCACCTGCCAAAGATCATTGGGGAATATAAACCTGGATATGCGTATGGAAATGTCAAGACGCACAAGCCTGGAAACCCACTTCGGCCAATCATTAGCCAGATACCCACACCCACGTACAGACTGGCGAAGCGACTCAACGGCCTGCTGACTCCTTATGTTCCTTGCGCCTTCAGCCTGAAGTCTCCAAAGGAATTTGTGGACTTACTGCGGGGCACACGGGCCACAGGGATAAGAGCCTCGTTGGACGTAGAATCGCTGTTTACCAACGTACCTGTGGACGAGACAATCGGAATGATAGCCGACAGAGTGTATCGTGATCCAGCCTGTACTCCTCTTGACATGCCAGAAAGTATTCTGAGGAAACTACTCCAAGCTTGTACTAAAGAGGCACCCTTCTTGAGCCCGGATGGGCACATGTATAAGCAAGTAGATGGGGTCGCCATGGGTTCTCCCCTAGGTGTCCTGTTTGCAAACTTCTACATGGGTACCATCGAGCAAAAAGTCTTAGTCGACATGAACTTGAAACCGGCCATATACTGCAGGTATGTTGACGACATTTTTACACAGGTACCTGATGTCAGACATCTGCAGGAGCTGAAGGAGGCATTTGAGCAGAGTTCCGTGCTGCGTTTCACTTACGAGACGGAAAAGGATGGGAAGCTGCCTTTTCTAGATGTAACAGTCATGGAAAAGGGCGGAGGTTTCCACACTGCAGTCTACACTAAGGAAACAAACATAGGAATGTGCCTAAATGCCAACAGCGACTGCCCTGACAGGTACAAGAGGAGTGTTGTTAACGCATACGTCGACCGTGCTCTCAGCCACAGCTCAGAATGGAAGCAAGTCGACGAAGAACTCTGTAGGGTAAGGCAGGTCCTAGTCAATAACGGCTTCTCCAATGGTTTCATCGAAGACATCATAAGAAGGAAAGTGAAAAGCCATGCAACCTCTGAAGAGACAACTAACACAACACCTATACCCCCTATTAGACTATTTTACAGGAACTTCTTTTCCACAGCTCATAAAACGGAGGAAAGGGTCTTGAAAGATATTGTTAATAGAAACGTTATCCCTACAGACAAAAATCAGAGGATACAACTGACGATTTACTATAAAACCAGAAAAACGGCCAGCCTACTCATGAGAAACTCTCCAGACACAAAACAGACCGCTTTAAAAGAGACTAACGTCGTCTATGCCTTCAAATGCCCACTTGGGGACTGTAAGCTCCAAAAAACCCAGTATATAGGCAAGACAACAACATCTCTTTCTAGGCGTTTAACGATGCATAAGCAACAGGGCTCCATTAAGGAACATATAATCTCTTCCCATAACCAAACCATCGCCAGAGAAATCCTAGTAAACAACACAGAAATCATCGATAGATACAGCGATAGCAGGCGGCTTGACGTTTGCGAGGCACTACACATCAAGAAGTCAACACCAGCAATCAACAGCCAATTATTGCACAACTATATTCTACCCACCTCAAGACTCCGCTCCAATATAGAAGCATCAAGAAATATGGACCAATAGGCTTTCTACAAACACTTCTATTCAATACCCATTGTTTCTGTTCTGTCTTGTGTTGATACTTTTAATACCCTATTAATATCCCCTCTTGTTCTGTCTTGTGTTAATGCCACATCACCCCTCCCACCTCACTCAAATGTAGATATAAAATCAGAGATACGTAAGTTCTAATCAGTTGTGTATTTGTGAAGTCTTTGAAAATGTAATAAGTTTTACGAAACGCGCCCGTGTCGCGTCAGACTAGAAATAAAAATGAATTTTGGAGAAGTGATTTTTGGTTTACCTCCAACAGTGAAGCGTAATGTACGAAAGATTGAGAAAATTCGTTTTAGAATTATTAATCTTACTTTTTCGGTCATATTTAATAATATTATGCATTTGTAAATATGGTTGATGGTAAATGAAGTATTTAAGGTTAATTTCTAATCAATTATGTGTTTGCATCATTTTTATCGTATATTTAATGAATTAATAACAATAAACTAAAAATTCACAAAAACGTGGAAAAACGGCAAAATATTGCCTAATTCGATGATACTATGTTTAAATCACATAAAGGAAAAAGGCATGATAAAAGTCAAAATATTGCTAAATTTGATGATTTTTCCTACGAAACAAAATGCAAGAAAACTTGCTTAAAATGCAATATTATGCGAAATTCTGAGATTTTTAAGGCCAAATCACATATCGTGATACTACATGAAATAGTATCGAAATATTAATAAAAATGAATATATTTACATAATATCAAACTACATGAAAAACGTGAAAAAAGTCACTATTTAACCATATTTGAGGATTTTAACTTCAAATCATAGAGCGAGGTTTCGTATTATTTAGATCCAAGAAAATACATATGACAATGTTGTTTCCAAGACAAACGATAAAAATCAATGTGTTTTCATTAGAATTAACTAAAATGTTCCTTGTTTTCCGTTTATATTACCGATGGAAGATGTACACGAAAACCGATCTATTCCGGCTGAAACGTCGATATATGCAATAAAAACATAACTTCTCCCCTTTTCAATATCTTACTCAGTATTTTAACAAGAAACAAATAGTTAATTGAAAATGAAGTATTTAAGGGTATTATCTAATCAATTATGTGTTTGCATCATTTTTACCGTATATATAATGAACTAATACCCATAAACTGAAAATTCACAAAAACGTGGAAAAACGGCAAAATATTGCCTACTTCGATGATATTTTGATATGAAGGCCAAATCACATATCGTGATACTACATGAAATAGTATCGAAATATTTATAAAAATGAATATATTTACGTAATATCAAACTACATGAAAAACGTGAAAAAAGTCACTATTTAACCATATTTGAGGATTTTAATTTCAAATCATAGAGCGAGGTTTCGTATTATTTAGATCCAAGAAAAGACATATGACAATGTTGTTTCCAATACAAATGATAAAAATCAATGTGTTTTCATTAGAATTAACTAAAAAGTTCCTGATTTTCCGTTTATATTACCGATGGAAGATGTACACGAAAACCGCTCTATTCCGGCTGAAACGTCGATATATGCAATAAAAAACAGAACGTCTCCCCTTTTCAATATCCTACTCAGTATCTTTACTAGAAAATATGGTTGATGGTAAATGAAGTATTTAAGGTTAATTTCTATTCAATTATGTGTTTGCATCATTTTTATCGTATATTTAATGAATTAATAACAATAAACTGAAAATTCACAAAAACGTGGAAAAACGGCAAAATATTGCCTAATTCGATGATACTATGTTTAAATCACATAAAGGAAAAGGGCATGATAAACGGCAAAATATTGCTAAATTCGATGATTTTTCGTACGAAACAAAATGCAAGAAAACTTGCTTAAAGTGCAATATTATGCGAAATTCTGAGATTTGAAGGCCAAATCACATATCGTGATACTACATGAAATAGTATCGAAATATTGGTAAAATTAATATATTTACGTAATATCAAACTACATGAAAAACGTGAAAAAAGTCACTATTCAACCATATTTGAGGATTTTAACTTCAAATCATAGAGCGAGGTTTCGTAGTATTTAAATCCAAGAAAAGACATATGACAATGTTGTTTCCAATACAAACGATAAAAATCAATGTGTTTTCATTAGAATTAACTAAAATGTTCCTGCTTTTCCGTTTATATTACCGATGGAAGATGTACACGAAAACCACTCTATTCCGGCTGAAACGTCGATATATGCAATAAAAACAGAACTTCTCCCCTTTTTAATATCTTACTCAGTATTTTAACGAGAAACAAATAGTTAATTGAAAATGAAGTATTTAAGGTTATTATCTAAACAATTTTGTGTTTGCATCATTTTTATCGTATATATAATGAATTAATACCCATAAACTGAAAATTCACAAAAAAGTGGAAAAACGGCAAAATATTGCCTAATTTGATGAAATTTTGTTAAAATCACATAGAGGAAAAAGGGCATGATAAACGTCAAAATATTGCTAAATTCGATGATTTTTCGTACGAAACAAAATGCAAGAAAACTTGCTTAAAATGCAATATTATGCGACATTCTGAGATTTGAAGGCCAAATCAAATATCGTGATACTACATGAAATAGTATCGAAATATTGGTAAAAATGAATATATTTACGTAATATCAAACTTCATGATTAACGTGAAAAAGTCACTATTTTACCATATATGAGGATTTTAACTTCAAATCATAGAGCGAGGTTTCGTATTATTCAGATCCAAGAAAAGACATATGGCAATGTTGTTTCCAATACAAGTGATAAAAAACAATGTGTTTCCTTTAGAATTAACTAAAATGTTCTTGATTTTCCGTTTATATTACCGACGGAAGATGTACACGTAAAACCGCTCTAATCCGGCTGAAACGTCGATATATGCAATAAAAACAGAACTTCTCCCCTTTTCAATATCTTACTCAGTATTTTAACGAGAAACAAATAGTTGATTGAAAATGAAGTATTTAAGGTTATTATCTAACCAATTATGTGTTTGCATCATTTTTATCTTATATATAATGAATTAATACCCATAAACTGAAAATTCACAAAAACGTGGAAAAACGGCAAAATATTGCCTAATTCGATGATATTTTGTTTAAATCACATAAAGGAAAAGGGCATGATAAACGTCAAAATATTGCTATATTCGATGATTTTTCGTACGAAACAAAATGCAAGAAAACTTGCTTAAAATGCAATATTATGCGAAATTCTGAGATTTGATGGCCAAATCACATATCGTGATACTACATGAAATAGTATCGAAATATTGGTAAAAATGAATATATTTACGTAATATCAAACTACATGAAAAACGTGAAAAAAGTCACTATTCAACCATATTTGAGGATTTTAACTTCAAATCATAGAGCGAGGTTTCGTAGTATTTAAATCCAAGAAAAGACATATGACAATGTTGTTTCCAATACAAACGATAAAAATCAATGTGTTGTCATTAGAATTAACTAAAATGTTCCTGCTTTTCCGTTTATATTACCGATGGAAGATGTACACGAAAACCGCTCTATTACGGCTGAAACGTCGATATATGCAATAAAAACAGAACTTCTCCCCTTTTCAATATCTTACTCAGTATTTTAACGAGAAACAAATAGTTAATTGAAAATGAAGTATTTAAGGTTATTATCTAAACAATTATGTGTTTGCATCATTTTTATCGTATATATAATGAATTAATACCCATAAACTGAAAATTCACAAAAACGTGGAAAAACGGCAAAATATTGCCTAATTCGATGATATTTTGTTAAAATCACATAGAGGAAAAAGGGGCATGATAAACGTCAAAATATTGCTAAATTCGATGATTTTTCGTACGAAACAAAATGCAAGAAAACTTGCTTAAAATGCAATATTATGCGACATTCTGAGATTTGAAGGCCAAATCACATATCGTGATACTACATGAAATAGTATCGAAATATTGGTAAAAATGAATATATTTACGTAATATCAAACTTCATGATTAACGTGAAAAAGTCACTATTTTACCATATATGAGGATTTTAACTTCAAATCATAGAGCGAGGTTTCGTATTATTCAGATCCAAGAAAAGACATATGGCAATGTTGTTTCCAATACAAGCGATAAAAAACAATGTGTTTTCATTAGAATTAACTAAAATGTTCTTGATTTTCCGTTTATATTACCGATGGGAGTTACACGTAACACCGCTCTAATCCTGCTAAAACGTCGATATATGCAATAAAAACCGAACTTCTCCCCTTTTCAATATCTTAATCAGTATCTTAACGAGAAACAAATAGTTGATTGAAAATGAAGTATTTAAGGGTATTATCTAATCAATTATGTGTTTGCATCATTTTTATCGTATATATAATAAACTAATACCCATAAACTGAAAATTCACAAAAACGTGGAAAAACGGCAAAATATTGCCTAATTCGATGATATTTTGATATGAAGGCCAAATCACATATCGTGATACTACATGAAATAGTATCGAAATATTTATAAAAATGAATATATTTACGTAATATCAAACTACATGAAAAACGTGAAAAAAGTCACTATTTAACCATATTTGAGGATTTTAATTTCAAATCATAGAGCGAGGTTTCGTATTATTTAGATCCAAGAAAAGACATATGACAATGTTGTTTCCAATACAAATGATAAAAATCAATGTGTTTTCATTAGAATTAACTAAAAAGTTCCTGATTTTCCGTTTATATTACCGATGGAAGATGTACACGAAAACCGCTCTATTCCGGCTGAAACGTCGATATATGCAATAAAAACCGAACTTCTCCCCTTTTCAATATCTTACTCAGTATTTTAACGAGAAACAAATAGTTGATTGAAAATGAAGTATTTAAGGTTATTATCTAACCAATTATGTGTTTGCATCAGTTTTATCGTATATATAATGAAATGATACCCATAAACTGAAAATTCACAAAAAAAGTAGAAAAACGGCAAAATATTGCCTAATTCGATGATATTTTGTTTAAATCACATAAAAGAAAACGGCATGATAAACGTCAAAATATTGCTAAATTCGATGATTTTTCGTATGAAACAAAATGCAAGAAAACTTGCTTAAAATGCAATATTATGCGAAATTCTGAGATTTGAAGGCCAAATCACATATCATGATACTACACGAAATAGTATCGAAATATTGGTAAAAATGAATATATTTACGTAATATCAAACTACATGATTAACGTGAAAGAGTCGCTATTTTTCGTAAGAAACAAAATGCAAGAAAACTTGCTTAAAATGCAATATTATGCGAAATTCTGAGATTTGAAGGCCAAATCACATATCGTGATACTACATGAAATAGTATCGAAATATTGGTAAAAATGAATATATTTACGTAATATCAAACTACATGATTAACGTGAAAAAGTCCCTATTTTACCATATTTGAGGATTTTAACTTCAAATCATAGAGCGAGGTTTCGTATTATTTAGATCCAAGAAAAGACATATGACAATGTTGTTTCCAATACAAATGATAAAAAACAATGTGTTTTCATTAGAATTAACTAAAATGTTCTTGATTTTCCGTTCATATTACCGATGGGAGATGTACACGTAAAACCGCTCTAATCCGGTTGAAACGTCGATATATGCAATAAAAACCGAACTTCTTCCCTTTTCAATATCTTACTCAGTATTTTAACGAGAAACAAATAGGTGATTGAAAATGAAGTATTTAAGGTTATTATCTAATCAATTATGTGTCTGCATCATTTTTATCGTATATATAATGAATTAATACCCACAGACCGAAAATTCACATAAACGTGGAAAAACGGCAAAATATTGCCTAATTCGATGATATTTTATTTAAGTCACATAAAGGAAAAGGAGATGATAAACGTCAAAATATTGCTAAATTCGATGATTTTTCGTTCGAAACAAAATGCAAGAAAACTTGCTTTAAATGCAATATTATGCGAAATTCTGAGATTTGAAGGCCAAATCACATATCGTGATACTACATGAATTAGTATCGAAATATTGGTAAAAATGAATATATTTACGTAATATCAAACTACATGAAAACGTGAAAAAGTCACTTTTTTACCATATTTGAGGATTTTAACTTCAAATCATAGAGCAAGGTTTCGTATTATTTAGATCCAAGAAAAGACATATGACAATGTTGTTTCCAATACAAATGATAAAAACCAATGTGTTTTCATTAGAATTAACTAAAATGTTCCTGATTTTCCGTTTATATTACCAATGGAAGATGTACACGCAAAACCGATCTAATCCGGCTGAAACGTCGATATATGCAATAAAAACCGAACTTCTCCCCTTTTCAATATCCTACTCAGTATTTTAACTAGAAAATATGGTTGATTCTAAATGAAGTATTTAAGGTTAATTTCTAATCAATTATGTGTTTGCATCATTTTTATCGTATATTTAATGAATTAATAACAATAAACTGAAAATTCACAAAAACGTGGAAAAACGGCAAAATATTGCCTAATTCGATGATACTATGTTTAAATCACATAAAGGAAAAGGGCATGATAAACGTCAAAATATTGCTAAATTTGATGATTTTTCGTACGAAACAAAATGCAAGAAAAACTTTCTTAAAATGCAATATTATGCGAAATTCTGAGATTTTTAAGGCCAAATCACATATCGTGATACAACATGAAATAGTATCGAAATATTTATAAAAATGAATATATTTACGTAATATCAAACTACATGAAAAACGTGAAAAAAGTATCTTTTTAACCATATATGAGGATTTTAACTTCAAATCATAGAGCGAGGTTTTGTATTATTTAGATCCAAGAAAATACATATGACAATGTTGTTTCCAAGACAAATGAGAAAAATCAATGTGTTTTCATTAGAATTAACTAAAATGTTCCTGATTTTCCGTTTATATTACCGATGGAAGATGTACATGAAAACCGCTCTATTCCGGCTGAAACGTCGATATATGCAATAAAAACAGAACTTCTCCCCTTTTCAATATCTTACTCAGTATTTTAACGAGAAACAAATAGTTGATTGAAAATGAAGTATTTAAGGTTATTATCTAATCAATTATGTGTTTGCATCATTTTTATCGTATATATAATGAATTAATACTGTGACGGTAACGCGTTGGTGTTCGGCTGTTTCAAAAGCTAGGGGTATGGCCTCGTCACATAAAGAAACAAAAAAGAGAAAATCTGGAACTTCGTCTGTGGTAAGGTAATGGGAAGACACACAAAACACAAGTAAATTTAACAATGAAATTTTAATTACGTTAGAAAAGCAAAACATGAATAAAATGGACATACAAATTGTAACATAAAATCAATCAATCAAAATAATAAGAATAATCAAATGGCAAAATGAAAAGTTACGTTAAGACAAGTGAGTAATAACAAGTGAACAATATACAATGCAAAATATGGGTGCAGGAATATTGGCTTTAAGCTGCCACCTCTCTTAGTACACGTAAGCCAGAGCTTAGTCTACCAACGAGACGTGTTAACTTGTGGAAAGCACAGGATATTCTGAGGGCTGTAGGTCGTGGTGGCCCCAGACATCAGGTAGTGTGGTGGGTGGAGGAAGCAGGTGCGACTGGGCACCAGCCAATCAGCGATGAGCAGGCGACGGACAGGTAGTTCGCTGGTTCGAGTGGCTGGGAAGGAGCAGGTGTTCCTGGTGCTGAATACGTTTGCTCTCTGGCAAACCTTGGTGTTGTACTTGTTGGATATTTCTTCCATATTAGTTGTATTGTTGTATAGGGACGAACTTAGGAGGGAAGAGCAGGCTCAATCTCTCTTGAAGGAGATTATCGTCACAACTCTCCCCCGAAGCCTGCGGTTCTGGAAGAAGTACGTCGTTATGTGGTGGAGTAATAAATGGAGTCGCTTCTACGTCATAAACTCTGGAGAGGGCATCGGCTATGATGTTGTCAGAATCCTGGTATAGCGGGTCTCCAGGTTGAATTTCTGCAGTTATCAAGCCCATAGTAGAAGACGTTGAGATGAGAAGTGGGCGTGCTGCAGGAGGTGTAGGGTGGTGTGGTCCGTGTTGATGGTAGACCGAGCACTTTTCAGGTGTGGAGTGAAGTGCTGGAGCTTCAGGATGATGAAGAGTAACTCCTTGCCAATTGTTCCGTAGTTCCTTGTAGCAGTAGTCGCTGGCAGGTGTATTCTCCTCGCCTCGTTGCTGCATCACGACACCGCCAACGTCGGTACCACTGGCGTCGACATGGAGGATGAAGGGCTTATCTGACGAGGTGAGAGTGGAATTAGAATATGGCAAAGGAGCACTATTAGGGTCCTGAAAATGGTTGGGATTATCAATATGGATTTTTGAATGAGAAAGCGTGGACTCCTTGTCGGTGCTTTCGGGAGGAGAAGCTGGGAAGGTGTCACTGTGGATGTATGGTTCTGTAAAAGTAGAATAATTTGTCATGACAGTGGGAGGAGTACCATTATATTGCTTCAGGAAGTTGACGTGGCACAGCTGGGTCTTCCGCCGCCTATCTGGAGTCTCGAGAACGTAGTTATGGTTGTTTCTGCACTCCTTGATGCGGTAGGGTCCTGAAAACCTGTTTTGTAAAGGAGAACCGGGGATAGGTAAGTATGCTAGCACGAAGTCTCCCGGCTTAAATTTTCTTACTTTGCTGGTCCGGTCGTAATGAGTTTTCATCCTCTCCTGGGCTTTCAATAGATTATCATGGGCAAAACTGTGGACTCTCTCTAGAATGTGTTGAAGGTTTTGAAGAAACTGGGGCACATTCTGATGCTCACTGAAGATGGCATCTCTTAGAGAGTCTTTGAAAGCCTTGAGGGGAGTACGGCACTTACGGCCGTAGAGCATCTCATAAGGAGATACTCCTAGGGACTCATTGGGAAGACTTCTATAGATACACATTATCAAATCAATTTGCTTATCCCAATCCTTAGAGGTTTCACTACAAAACTTTTTCAAGAGTGCTTTGATAGTCTGATGACTACGCTCAAGAGAACCCTGTGAAGCAGGATGATAGGGGCTGGACAATACCTGTTTGATGTTGAACTCCTCCAGTGTCTTTTTGAAGAGATCACTGGTGAAGTTGGTACCACAGTCGCTCTGAATCTCCCTGGGAAATCCATATTGATTGAAGATCTTCAATAAATGCTTTACAACCGTAGCAGCCGTGATGTTCTTCACTGGAACTGCTATGGGAAATCTGGTGGTAGGACACAGGATGGTTAAGATATAGGCGTTACCTGAACTAGTCCGAGGTAAAGGACCAACACAGTCTATTATAAGTCTGTGGAAAGGTTCCGCAGGCACCTGTATGGGAATCAGTGGCGCTCTGGGAATGGAGATGTTCGGTTTGCCTGCCATCTGACATGTATGACACTGTTTTACGTACTGTTTGACGCTATTTACCATACCTGGCCAGTAGTAGTCTTGACGAATCCCATGGTAAGTCTTGTTGAATCCGTAGTGGGAGAGTGCTCCGTGGGCCAGGTGTAAAATAGTGGGCCGCAGGCTGGTAGGAATCACAAGTTGTTCGATGTTGGCCCAATCGTCCTCTTCCTTCAGTTTACTGGGTCTATATCTGCGGTAGAGCAAGTCGTTCTCTAGGAAGAACCCAGGAATACTGTCGGGTTGAGTCTCAGCCTGGAAAAACAATGGTGTTAAGGTAAGATCTTCCCTCTGCAACTTACGGAACTCCAACTTGGTCAGATTCGGGGGTAGTTTCTGAGGGTCTTGAGGGACAGCGGTAGCAGTAGAGTCAGCTGGCTGTGGTCGTGCGGCTTGTGCACGAGTGGTCACTAGAACCGGAGGAGACACTTCATCACTCTCTTGAACCTCTGCTGGAACATACTCATGTATAGGGTTAATTGGCACAGAGGTACACACCTGGGGTTTGTCCATGACGATCAGGTTGGTCGGTTGCAGGTCTTCTGCCAAGTCGTTGCCTAGGAGAAGTTGCACTCCAGGCATGGGAAAAGGCTTTTCCCTGACGGCGACTTGGACTTCTCCGTTCACGTAGGGACAATCCAGGTGGATTCTGGCGAGAGGATAAGGAGTGGTAGCAGTGAGGTCAGTGATGAAGACAGTTTCTCCGGTGTAGGCGATGTTGGGCACAGCCGACTTCAAGATGATCGATTGAAGAGCCGCTGTGTCCCTCAAGATCTTCAATTTGAAACGTCCCTCCGGATTTGAACCGTTGGCAGAGACAGTTCCAGTATACAGGTGGTTACTGAAAAGAGAAAGATCATTAACATTAACACCAACATTCATCACAGGCTTACCGGACTTAGGAGGAGTTGGTTTGGGTTTCTGTGTGTCAGTGGTTCCTTTGTATTGAGACTTACCACACTTGTCTATGGTATGTCCATAGAGTCTACAATACTTGCAGTACAATTGCGAGCCAGCTTGATCGGTACTCACTTTCTCGTAACTGTACCGCGACTTCTTACTGGAGGATGGTTCGGGTGTCAGCCGGTGGATGAGGCTGTAAGTGTCAGCCGACTTAGCACACTTCAGGTAGTCGGTTTCTTCTTTATCTGCTAAGTATAGACGGACAGGAGGCGGCACACGCCTCAAAAATTCTTCAACTAGCATCAGGTTGATGAGTTCTGTAAAAGTAGTGACATGTGCTGCTTCCAGCCATTTCATGAAATATCTCCGTTTTGTGTTAGCAAACTCGAGGAAGGTAGTGGTACTTGCCTTCAGGTGGTCACGGAATTTCCTTCGATAACTTTCTGTGGAGAGGAGGTAGGCGTCCAACACTGCTTGTTTCAGAGTCTGGTAGTCATTCTCAGACGCCAAAGTACTGAGTGTGACTGCAGCTCTACCTGTAAGATGGACTCTGAGAAGTGTGGCCCATTGGTCGACAGGTCAACTGAGTTGATTAGCAAGGGTTTCAAAGGTGGTAAAAAACACATCAACTTCTGCTTCTACAAAGGATGGCATTAACTTACTTGCATGTGATATATTAAAACTGACGGGAAGATTGGCAGTAGCTTGCTGGCGTTTAGCGAGGGGTGAAGTTTCCAACGCGAATTCTCGTTGACGACACTCTAGAGCCAGAGTCGCTTGTTGCTTGTCATGTTCGCGTTGCATCTCCAACTCGCGTTGTTTGGTTTCAAGCTGTACTCGTTCCCGCTCACGGAGTATTGCAACCTCACGTTCCTGGAGGGCGATTCCACGTTCTTGTTCTTCCCTTCGTATGGCAGCGGCTTCTCTTTGTTGTTCGAGGGCTTCCCTTTGCTGCTCACGTTCAATCTTGGCCAGTTCTAGTTTGAGTTTCATCGTTGCCAAATCAGTTTTATCTGCAATATAGTAAGTTTCATGAGTTTCAGAGTCTATTTTACCTTGCTCTAAATAGTGATCCAGCAACAGGTTGTGTATGTCATTTTTGTTGGCTTGGTAGGGAACTTCTAGTTGATACTCATGTGCAAGAGTTTGTAATTCAGTCCTCTTGGCACGACTTAAAGTCCCTATTTCACCTGCTGGATTTGCACGGAAAGCTTGGAGACGAAACATGGTGAAATTAGCAAATAAATGTACAACGAATGTACCGTTATATAGTGAATGTCAGAAACAGGACAACGTGGCAACTGGTACCTATCCTGTGGGATCTTTAACAATTAAAGTTAAGTACAAGATGTTAAATGATTAATTTAAATCAAGGGCGCAGGAAATCTTGTACCCGGTACTCATGTAAGAGGATAAGGGCAAGAAAATCCTACTAAACAAATGAAACAGAGTTTCGAAAACAAATGAAACAGTTAATTGCCTCAAAAGTAAAATTGGTAGTCCAAGGATGTAGGCATACCTTGCCGAGTCTCTATAGGACATAAGCAAGTCTTTCCTACTGAAATTAATATAATACTTACAGAATTAGCGAACTTTTGTGCTCTGAAAAAGTAAGCTAATTCCCTACCGTTGTATGTATCATCATCTCTGACTGACGTGTAGGGGTGCGAGGTGTCAACTGGTGACGAGAACAGCTGCTGAGGTCCCAATTCAGCAACTAAAGTTCGAGCTAGAAGAACTATGGCCCTCTTTGTCCTCCTACAGTCAGATTGCAGAAGATTAGGTGCACTTGACCCGGGGCAGACCACAGTACCAGGGTACCAATATGATGATCTGTCAAAAATATGAGAAATATCCAAGGGACAAAAGATGGTAAACACGAGTAATAACACGGAGGGAGAGATGACCAATTAAGAGTATGACTGAGGCCTACAGTCACCACGTAATCCAAAGTTGTCTCACCTTCACCATATGCTACTCTCGTAATGCACAATACACTCCACACCATATTAAAATTGAATATGAAAAATAGTAAAACTACGTTACCAAAGTCAAATGCTCTTACCATTAATTACTACTTGGCACCAGTACCTGAGTGAAGCTCCTAGGACAGGCCCCCACTTAACATGTGATGGTAACGCGTTGGTGTTCGGCTGTTTCAAAAGCGAGGGGTATGGCCTCGTCACATAAAGAAACAAAAAAGAGAAAATCTAGAACTTCGTCTGTGGTCAGGTAATGGGAAGACACACAAAACACAAGTAAATTTAACAATGAGATTTTAATTACGTTAGAAAAGCAAAACATGAATAAAATGGACATACAAATTCGTATCATAAAAGCAATCAATCAAAATAATAAGAATAATCAAATGGCAAAATGAAAAGTTACGTTAAGACAAGTGAGTAATAACAAGTGAATAATAAACAATGCAATATATGGGTGCAGGAATATTGGCTTTAAGCTGCCACCTCTCTTAGTACACGTAAGCCAGAGCTTAGTCTACCAACGAGACGTGTTAACTTGTGGAAAGCACGGGATATTCTGAGGGCTGTAGGTCGTGGTGGCCCCAGACATCAGGTAGTGTGGTGGGTAAAGGAAGCAGGTGCGACTGGGCACCAGCCAATCAGCGATGAGCAGGCGACGGACAGGTCGCTATCCGCTGGTTCGAGTGGCTGGGGAGGAGCAGGTGTTCCGGGTGCTGAATACGTTTGCTCTCTGGCAAACCTTGGTGTTGTACTTGTTGGATATTTCTTCCATATTAGTTGTATTGTTGTATAGGGACAAACTTAGGAGGGAAGAGCAGGCTCAATCTCTCGTGAAGGAGATTATCGTCACAATACCCATAAACTGAAAATTCACAAAAACGTGGAAAAACGGCAAAATATTGCCTAATTCGATGATATTTTGTTTAAATCACATAAAGGAAAAGGGCATGATAAACGGCAAAATATTGCTAAATTCTATGATTTTTCGTACGAAACAAAATGCAAGAAAACTTGCTTAAAATGCAATATTATGCGAAATTCTGAGATTTGAAGGCCAAATCACATATCGTGATACTACATGAAATAGCATCGAAATATTGGTAAAAATGAATATATTTACGTAATATCAAACTACATTATTAACGTGAAAAAGTCACTGTTTTACCATATTTGAGGATTTTAACTTCAAATCATAGAGCGAGGTTTCGTATTATTTAGATCCAAGAAAAGACATATGACAATGTTGTTTCCAATACAAGTGATAAAAAACAATGTGTTTTCATTAGAATTAACTAAAAAGTTCTTGATTTTCCGTTTATATTACCGATGGAAGATGTAAACGTAAAACCGCTCTAATCCGGCTGAAACGTCGATATATGCAATAAAAACAGAACTTCTCCCCTTTTCAATATCTTACTCAGTATTTTAACGAGAAACAAATAGTTGATTGAAAATGAAGTATTTAAGGTTATTATCTAATCAATTATGTGTTTGCATTATTTGTATCGTATATATAATGAACTAATACCCATAAACTGAAAATTCACAAAAACGTGGAAAAACGGCAAAATATTGTCTAATTCGATGATATTTTGATATGAAGGCCAAATCACATATCATGATACTAAATGAAATAGTATCGAAATATTTATAAAAATGAATATATTTACGTAATATCAAACTACATGAAAAACGTGAAAAAAGTCACTATTTAACCATATTTGAGGATTTTAACTTCAAATCATAGAGCGAGGTTTCGTATTATTTAGATCCAAGAAAAGACATATGACAATGTTGTTTCCAATACAAATGATAAAAATCAATGTGTTTTCATTAGAATTAACTAAAATGTTCCTGATTTTCCGTTTATATTACCGATGGAAGATGTACACGAAAACCGCTCTATTCCTGCTGGAACATCGATATAAGCAATAAAAACAGAACTTCTCCCCTTTTCAATATCTTACTCAGTATTTTAACGAGAAACAAATAGTTGATTGAAAATGAAGTATTTAAGGTTATTATCTAACCAATTATGTGTTTGCATCAGTTTTATCGTATATATAATGAAATAATACCCATCAACTGAAAATTCACAAAAATGTAGAAAAACGGCAAAATATTGCCTAATTCGTTGATATTTTGTTTAAATCACATAAAGGAAAAGGAGATGATAAACGTCAAAATATTGCTAAATTCGATGATTTTTCGTACGAAACAAAATGCAAGAAAACTTGCTTAAAATGCAATATTATGCGAAATTCTGATATTTTTAAGGCCAAATCACATATCGTGATACTAAATGAAATTGTATCGAAATATTGGTAAAAATGAATATATTTACGTAATATCAAACTACATGAAAAACGTGAACAAAGTCACTATTTAACCATATTTGAGGATTTTAACTTCAAATCATAGAGCGAGGTTTCGTATTATTTCGATCAAAGAAAAGACATATGACAATGTTGTTTCCAATACAAACGATAAAAATCAATGTGTTTTCATTAAAATTAACGAAAATGTTCCTGATTTTCCGTTTATATTACCGATGGAAGATATACACGAAAACCGCTCTATTCCGGCTGAAACGTCAATATATGCAATAAAAACCGAACTTCTCCCCTTTTCAATATCCTACTCAGTATTTTAACGAGAAACAAATGGTTGATTGAAAATCAAGTATTTAAGGTTAATTTCTTATCAATTATGTGTTTGCATCATTTTTATCGTATATATAATGAATTAATACCCACAGACCGAAAATTCACATAAACGTGGAAAAACGGCAAAATATTGCCTAATTCGAATATATTTTCTTTAAATCACGTAAAGGAAAAGGAGATGATAAACGTCAAAATATTGCTAAATTCGATGATTTTTCTTACGATACAAAATGCAAGAAAACTTGCTTTAAATGCAATATTATGCGAAATTCTGAGATTTGAAGGCCAAATCACATATCGTGATACTACATGAAATAGTATCGAAATATTGGTAAAAATGAATATATTTACGTAATATCAAACTACATGATTAACGTGAAAAAGTCACTATTTTACCATATTTGAGGATTTTAACTACAAATCATAGAGCGAGGTTTCGTATTATTTAGATCCAAGAAAAGACATATGACAATGTTGTTTCCAATACAAATGATAAAAACCAATGTGTTTTCATTAGAATTAACTAAAATGTTCCTGATTTTCCGTTTATATTACCGATGGAAGATGTACACGCAAAACCGCTCTAATCCGGCTGAAACGTCGAAAAATGCAATAAAAACCAAACTTCTCCCCTTTTCAATATCCTACTCAGTATTTTAACTAGAATATATGGTTGATTGAAAATGAAGTATTTAAGGTTATTTTCTAGTCAATTATGTGTTTGCATCATTTTTATCGTATATTTAATGAATTAATAACAATAAACTGAAAATTCACAAAAACGTGGATAGAGGCCAAATATTCCCTAATTCGATGATACTATGTTTAAATCACATAAAGGAAAAGGGCATGATAAACGGCAAAATATTGCTAAATTTGATGATTTTTCGTACGAAACAAAATGCAAGAAAACTTGCTTAAAATGCAATATTATGCGAAATTCTGAGATTTGAAGGCCAAATTACATATCGTGATACTACATGAAATAGTATCGAAATATTTATAAAAATGAATATATATACGTAATATAAAAAAAAAACGTTTCATGAAAAACGTGAAAAAAGTCACTATTTAACCATATTTGAGGATTTTAACTTCAAATCATAGAGCGAGGTTTCGTATTATTTAGTTCCAAGAAAAGACATATGACAATGTTTTTTCCAATACAAACGATAAAAATCAATGTGTTTTCATTAGAATTAACAAAAATGTTCCTGATTTTCCGTTTATATTACCGTTGGAAGATGTACACAAAAACCGCTCTATTCCGGCTGAAACGTCGATATATGCAATAAAAATAGAACTTCTCCCCTTTTCAATATCTTACTCAGTATTTTAACGAGAAACAAATAGTGTGGGAACCGACCTGTGAGATTTATATTTATTTAATTTATATGAATATATATAGAATTTATATTTATGTTAATTTATATACTTCGATAGCAATTTGTAATATGATAAGTGGACTGTATTTCTGCAATAATCTCATAATCTCACAAATCGATCCTCTACACATTAGGGGGGTTTATATTAATTTAATTTATATATATGCAGCCAATCAAACTACAGTATTAGACTACATACATTATTAAACATTGAAGAGGTTCCTTATCTTATTTGTACAGCAGGCCTTAGTCCACCAGGTATAACCAGGATGTAGACACCACATTTTCCCTCTTTGAGGTAGCTTCCAACACCCTGGTAACTGATGCACAAAGCATGCTTCCTCGTCTTGACCTGTTAAAAGGGCGCTAGCTGTAAAGCCAGAATCCTATATATGACAGGTATATCAGAGAACACTGTACATGGAACAATGAAGACCTGGCTTAATTACCTTTAGTTTGAGGCTATCTCGTGCTAACCCTATATATTGGCTAACCCTATATACACTGACATTAATGGTTACAAATGAAAGATAAATGGGTTTCGGAAGAACACTTAACTTGATTTGTTGACAGCGTGTTGATAATGGTACACCTTTGGTTTCCATAACACTTCGTCCAAGTAAAATTAACAGGAGCCGAATTGCTCCCGTGAGCCTCTGGTCTAGTACAAACAATGGCTGCCCCTCCTTCCTCACTCCTGACGTCTGGCTTACATTGTCCAGATGACAGAAAGTGATAGAAGGGTCACATTTACTCTACTTTAATATTGATAATTAAGTTAATTTATGAGATGTTTTTATGATGGTAAAGTCCAAAGACTAATGTATTTAAGAATAATTCCCACCATAATAGGTGGAGAATTTATAGTATGTGGTAAGTATGGTGTGGTAAGTATAGTATGTGTATAGTATGTAGTAAGTATGTGGTAATGATATCCCGTATTCTATTGACAGAATGTTCCACTACAAGTTACATTTTCTATGGGTAACTTGTTTATACAATACAGCAATTTTATGTCTGTATGATTATTAAATGCCGTCGGATTTTCCGACAAATAGATGATTGAAAATGAAGTATTTAAGGTTATTATCTAATCAATTATGTGTTTGCATCATTTTTATCGTATATATAATGAATTAATACCCACAGACCGAAAATTCACATAAACGTGGAAAAACGGCAAAATATTGCCTAATTCGATGATACTATGTTTAAATCACATAAAGAAAAAGGGCATGATAAACGTCAAAATATTGCTAAATTTTATGATTTTTCGTACGAAACAAAATGATAGAAAACTTGCTTAAAATGCAATATTATGCGAAATTCTGAGATTTTTAGGCCAAATCACATATCGTGATACTACATGAAATAGTATCGAAATATTTATAAAAATGAATATATTTACGTAATATCAAACTACATGAAAAACGTGAAAAAAGTCACTATTTAACCATGTTTGAGGATTTTAACTTCAAATCATAGAGCGAGGTTTCGTATTATTTAGATCCAAGAAAAGACATATGACAATGTTGTTTCCAATACAAATGATAAAAAACAATGTGTTTTCATTAGAATTAACTAAAATGTTTTTGATTTTCCGTTCATATTGCCGATGGAAGATGTACACGTAAAACCGCTCTAATTCGGCTGAAACGTCGATATATGCAATAAAAACCGAACTTCTCCCCTTTTCAATATCTTACTCAGTATTTTAACGAGAAACAAATAGTGTGGGAACCGACCTGTGAGATTTATATTTATTTAATTTATATGAATATATATAGAATTTATATTTATGTTAATTTATATACTTCGATAGCAATTTGTATAATGATAAGTGCACTGTATTTCTGCAATAATCTCATAATCTCACAAATCGATCCTCTACACATTAGGGGGGTTTATAATAATTTAATTTATATATATGCAGCAAATCAAACTACAGTATTAGACTACATACATTATTAAACATTGAAGAGGTTCCTTATCTTATTTGTACAGCAGGCCTTAGTCCACCAGGTATAACCAGGATGTAGACACCACATTTTCCCTCTTTGAGGTAGCTTCCAACACCCTGGTAACTGATGCACAAAGCATGCTTCCTCGTCTTGACCTGTTAAAAGGGCGCTAGCTGTAAAGCCAGAATCCTATATATAACAGGTATATCAGAGAACACTGTACATGGAACAATGAAGACCTGGCTTAATTACCTTTAGTTTGAGGCTATCTCGTGCTAACCCTATATATTGGCTAACCCTATATACACTGACATTAATGGCCACAAATGAAAGATAAATGGGTTTCGGAAGAACACTTAACTTGATTTGTTGACAGCGTGTTGAAAATGGTACACCTTTGGTTTCCATAACACTTCGTCCAAGTAAAATTAACAGGAGCCGAATTGCTCCCGTGAGCCTCTGGTCTAGTACAAACAATGGCTGCCCCTCCTTCCTCACTCCTGACGCCTGGCTTACATTGTCCAGATGACAGAAAGTGATAGAAGGGTCACATTTACTCTACTTTAATATTGATAATTAAGTTAATTTATGAGATGTTTTTATGATGGTAAAGTCCAAAGACTAATGTATTTAAGAATAATTCCCACCATAATAGGTGGAGAATTTATAGTATGTGGTAAGTATGGTGTGGTAAGTATAGTATGTGTATAGTATGTAGTAAGTATGTGGTAATGATATCCCGTATTCTATTGACAGAATGTTCCACTACAAGTTACATTTTCTATGGGTAACTTGTTTATACAATACAGCAATTTTATGTCTGTATAATTATTAAATGCCGTCGGATTTTCCGACAAATAGATGATTGAAAATGAAGTATTTAAGGTTATTATCTAATCAATTATGTGTTTGCATCATTTTTATCGTATATATAATGAATTAATACCCACAGACCGAAAATTCACATAAACGTTGAAAAACGGCAAAATATTGCCTAATTCGATTATATTTTGTTTAAATCACATAAAGGAAAAGGAGATGATAAACGTCGAAATATTGCTAAATTCGATGATTTTTCGTTCGAAACAAAATGAAAGAAAACTTGCTTTAAATGCAATATTATGCAAAATTCTGAGATTTAAAGGCCAAATCACATATCGTGATACTACATGAAATAGTATCGAGATATTGGTAAAAATGAATATATTTACGTAATATCAAACTACATGAAAAACGTGAAAAAAGCCACTATTTTACCATATTTGAGGATTTTAACTTCAAATCATAGAGCGAGGTTTCGTATTATTTAGATCCATGAAAAGACATATGACAATGTTGTTTCCAATACAAATGATAAAAATGAATGTGCTTTCATTAGAATTAACTAAAATGTTCCTGATTTTCCGTTTATATTACCGATGGAAGATGTACACGTAAAACCGCTCTAATCCGGCTGAAACGTCGATATATGCAATAAAAACCGAACTTCTCCACTTTTCAATATCCTACTCAGTATTTTAACAAGAAAATATTGTTGATTGTAAATGAAGTATTTAGGTTAATTTCTAATCAATTATGTGTTTGCATCATTTTTATCGTATATTTAATGAATTAATAACAATAAACTGAAAATTCACAAAAACGTGGAAAAACGGCAAAGTATTGCCTAATTCGATGATACTATGTTTAAATCACATAAAGGAAAAGGGCATGATAAACGTCAAAATATTGCTAAATTTTATGATTTTTCGTACGAAACAAAATGATAGAAAACTTGCTTAAAATGCAATATTATGCGAAATTCTGAGATTTTTAAGGCCAAATCACATATCGTGATACTACATGAAATAGTACCGAAATATTTATAAAAATGAATATATTTACGTAATATCAAACTACATGAAAAACGTGAAAAAAGTCACTATTTAACCATATTTGAGGATTTTAACTTCAAATCATAGAGCGAGGTTTCGTATTATTTAGATCCAAGAAAAGACATATGACAATGTTGTTTCCAATACAAATGATAAAAACCAATGTGTTTTCATTAGAATTAACTAAAATGTTCCTGATTTTCCGTTTATATTACCGATGGAAGATGTACACGTAAAACCGCTCTAATCCGGCTGAAACGTCGATATATGCAATAAAAACCGAACTTCTCCCCTTTTCAATATCCTACTCAGTATTATAACTAGAAAATATGGTTGATTGAAAATGAAGTATTTAAGGTTAATTTCTAATCAATTATGTGTTTGCATCATTTTTATCGTATATTTAATGAATTAATAACAATAAACTGAAAATTCACAAAAACGTGGAAAAACGGCAAAATATTGCCTAATTCGATGATACTATGTTTAAATCACATAATGGAAAAGGGCATGATAAACGTCAAAATATTGCTAAATTTGATGATTTTTCGTACGAAACAAAATGCAAGAAAACTTGCTTAAAATGCAATATTATGCGAAATTCTGAGATTTGAAGGCCAAATCACATATCGTGATACGACATGAAATAGTATCGAAATATTTATAAAAATGAATATATTTACGTAATATCAGACTACATGAAAACGTGAAAAAAGTCACTATTTAACCATATTTGAGAAGTTTAACTTCAAATCATAGAGCGAGGTTTCGTATTATTTAGATCCATGAAAAGACATATGACAATGTTGTTTCCAATACAAATGATAAAAATCAATGTGTTTTCATTAGAATTAACTAAAATGTTACTGATTTTCCGTTTATATTACCGATGGAAGATGTACACGTAAACCGCTCTATTTCAGCTGAAACGTCGATATATGCAATAAAAACAGAACTTCTCCCCTTTTCAATATCTTACTCAGTATCTTAACGAGAAACAAATAGTTGATTGAAAATGAAGTATTTAAGGTTATTATCTAATCAATTATGTGTTTGCATCATTTTTATCATATATATATATAAATTAATACCAATAAACTGAAAATTCACAAAAACGTGGAAAAACGGCAAAATATTGCCTAATTCGATGATATTTTGTTTAAATCACATAAAGGAAAAGGGCATGATAAACGGCAAAATATTGCTAAATTCGATGATTTTTCGTACGAAACAAAATGCAAGAAAACTTGCTTAAAATGCAATATTATACGAAATTCTGAGATTTGAAGGCCAAATCACATATCGTGATACTACATGAAATAGTATCGAAATATTTATAAAAATGAATATATGTACGTAATATCAAACTACATGAAAAACGTGAAAAAATTCACTATTTAACCATATTTGAGGATTTTAACTTTAAATCATAGTGCGAGGTTTCGTATTATTTAGATCCAAGAAAAGACATATGACAATGTTGTTTCCAATACAATTGAGAAAAATCAATGTGTTTTCATTAGAATTAACTAAAATGTTCCTGATTTTCCGTTTATATTACCGATGGAAGATGTACACGAAAACCGCTCTATTCCAGTTGAAACGTCGATATATGCAATAAAAACAGAACTTCTCCCCTTTTCAATATCTTACTCAGTATTTTAACGAGAAACAAATAGTTGATTGAAAATGAAGTATTTAAGGTTATTATTTAACCAATTATGTGTTTGCATCATTTTTATCGTATATATAATGAATTAATACCCATAAACTGAAAATTCACAAAAACGTGGAAAAACGGCAAAATATTGCCTAATTCGATGATATTTTGTTTAAATCACATAAAGGAAAAGGGCATGGTAAACGTCAAAATATTGCTAAATTCGATGATTTTTCGTACGAAACAAAATGCAAGAAAACTTCCTTAAAATGCAATATTATCCGAAATTCTAAGATTTGAAGGCCAAATCACATATCGTGATACTACATGAAATAGTATCGAAATATTGGTAAAAATGAATATATTTACGTAATATCAAGCTACATGATTAACGTGAAAAAGTCACTATTTTACCATATTTGAGGATTTTAACTACATAGAGCGAGGTTTCGTATTATTTAGATCCAAGAAAAGACATATGACAATGTTGTTTCCAATACAAATGATAAAAACCAATGTGTTTTCATTAGAATTAACTAAAATGTTCCTGATTTTCCGTTTATATTACCGATGGAAGATGTACACGTAAAACCGCTCTAATCCGGCTGAAACGTCGACATATGCAATAAAAACCGAACTTCTACCCTTTTCAATATCCTACTCAGTATTTTAACTAGAAAATATGGTTGATTCAAAATGAAGTATTTAAGGTTAATTTCTAGTCAATTATGTGTTTGCATCATTTTTATCGTATATTTAATGAATTAATAACAATAAACTGAAAATTCACAAAAACGTGGAAAAACGGCAAAATATTGCCTAATTCGATGATACTATGTTTAAATCACATAAAGGAAAAGGGCATGATAAACGTCAAAATATTGCTATATTTGATGATTTTTCGTACGAAGCAAAATGCAAGAAAACTTGCTTAAAATGCAATATTAAGCGAAATTCTGGGATTTTTAAGGCCAAATCACATATCGTGATACTACATGAAATAGTATCGAAATATTTATAAAAATGAATATATTTACGTAATATCAAACTACATGAAAAACGTGAAAAAAGTCACTATTTAACCATATTTGAGGATTTTAACTTCAAATCATAGAGCAAGGTTTCGCATTATTTAGATCCAAGAAAATACATATGAAAATGTTGTTTCCAAGACAAATGAGAAAAATCAATGTGTTTTCATTAGAATTAACTAAAAGGTTCCTGATTTCCCGTTTATATTACCGATGGAAGATGTACACGAAAATCGCTCTATTTTGGCTGAAACGTCGATATATGCAATAAAAACAGAACTTCTCCCCTTTTCAATATCTTACTCAGTATTTTAACGAGAAACAAATAGTTGATTGAAAATGAAGTATTTAAGGTGTGATAATTATCTAATCAATTATGTGTTTGCATCATTTTTATCGTATATATAATGAATTAATACTGTGACGGTAACGCGTTGGTGTTCGGCTGTTTCAAAAGCTAGGGGTATGGCCTCGTCACATAAAGAAACAAAAAAGAGAAAATCTGGAACTTCGTCTGTGGTAAGGTAATGGGAAGACACACAAAACACAAGTAAATTTAACAATGAAATTTTAATTACGTTAGAAAAGCAAAACATGAATAAAATGGACATACAAATTGTAACATAAAATCAATCAATCAAAATAATAAGAATAATCAAATGGCAAAATGAGAAGTTACGTTAAGACAAGTGAGTAATAACAAGTGAACAATATACAATGCAAAATATGGGTGCAGGAATATTGGCTTTAAGCTGCCACCTCTCTTAGTACACGTAAGCCAGAGCTTAGTCTACCAACGAGACGTGTTAATCATAGAGTGAGGTTTCGTATTTTTTAGATCCAAGAAAAGACATATGACAATGTTGTTTCCAATACAAATAATAAAAATCAATGTGTTTTCATTAGAATTAACTAAAATGTTACTGATTTTCCGTTTATATTACCGATGGAAGATGTACACGTAAACCGCTCTATTTCAGCTGAAACGTCGATATATGCAATAAAAACAGAACTTCTCCCCTTTTCAATATCTTACTCAGTATCTTAACGAGAAACAAATAGTTGATTGAAAATGAAGTATTTAAGGTTATTATCTAATCAATTATGTGTTTGCATCATTTTTATCATATATATATATAAATTAATACCAATAAACTGAAAATTCACAAAAACGTGGAAAAACGGCAAAATATTGCCTAATTCGATGATATTTTGTTTAAATCACATAAAGGAAAAGGGCATGGTAAACGTCAAAATATTGCTAAATTCGATGATTTTTCGTACGAAACAAAATGCAAGAAAACTTGCTTAAAATGCAATATAATGCGAAATTCTGAGATTTGAAGGCCAAATCATATATCGTGATACTACATGAAATAGTATCGAAATATTAGTAAAAATGAATAAATTTACGTAATATCAAACTACATGAAAAACGTGAAAAAAGTCCCTATTCAACCATATTTGAGGATTTTAACTTCAAATCATAGAGCGAGGTTTCGTATTATTTAGATCCAAGAAAAGACATATGACAATGTTGTTTCCAATACAAACGATAAAAATCAATGCGTTTTCATTAGAATTAACTAAAATGTTCCTGATTTTCCGTTTGTATTACCGATGGAAGATGTACACGAAAACCGCTCTATTGCGGCTGAAACGTCGATATATGCAATAAAAACCGAACTTCTCCCCTTTTCAATACCCAACTCTGTATTTTAACGAGAAACAAATGGTTGATTGAAAATGAAGTATTTAAGGTTAATTTCTTATCAATTATGTGTTTGCATCATTTTTATCGTATATATAATGAATTAATAACAATAAACTGAAAATTCACAAAAACGTGGAAAAACGACAAAATATTGCCTAATTCGATGATACTATGTTTAAATCTCATAAAGGAAAAGGGCATGATAAACGTCAAAATATTGCTAAATTCGATGATTTTTCGTACGAAACAAAATGCAAGAAAACTTCCTTAAAATGCAATATTATCCAAAATTCTAAGATTTGAAGGCCAAATCACATATCGTGATACTACATGAAATAGTATCGAAATATTGGTAAAAATGAATATATTTACGTAATATCAAGCTACATGATTAACGTGAAAAAGTCACTATTTTACCATATTTGAGGATTTTAACTACATAGAGCGAGGTTTCGTATTATTTAGATCCAAGAAAAGACATATGACAATGTTGTTTCCAATACAAATGATAAAAACCAATGTGTTTTCATTAGAATTAACTAAAATGTTCCTGATTTTCCGTTTATATTACCGATGGAATATGTACACGAAAACCGCTCTATTCCGGCTGAAACGTCGATATATGCAATAAAAACTGAACTTCTCCCCTTTTCAATATCCTACTCAGTATTTTAACGAGAAATAAATGGTTGATTGAAAATAAAGTATTTAAGGTTAATTGTGTTTGTGGTTAATTGTGTCACTATTCAACCATATTTAAGGATTTTAACTTCAAATCATACAGCGAGGTTTCGTATTATTTAGTTCCAAGAAAAGACATATGACAATGTTTATTCCAATACAAACGATAAAAATCAATGTGTTTTCATTAGAATTAACTAAAATGTTCCTGATTTTCCGTTTATATTACCGATGGAAAATGTACACGTAAAACAGCTCTCATCCGGCTGAAACGTCGATATATGCAATAAAAACCGAACTTCTCCACTTTTCAATATCCTACTCAGTATTTTAACAAGAAAATATTGTTGATTGTAAATGAAGTATTTAGGTTAATTTCTAATCAATTATGTGTTTGCATCATTTTTATCGTATATTTAATGAATTAATAACAATAAACTGAAAATTCACAAAAACGGGGAAAAACGGCAAAATATTGCCTAATTCGATGATACTATGTTTATATCACATAAAGGAAAAGGGCATGATAAACGTCAAAATATTGCTAAATTTTATGATTTTTCGTACGAAACAAAATGATAGAAAACTTGCTTAAAATGCAATATTATGCGAAATTCTGAGATTTTTAAGGCCAAATCACATATCGTGATACTACATGAAATAGTATCGAAATATTTATAAAAATGAATATATTTACGTAATATCAAACTACATGAAAAACGTGAAAAAAGTCACTATTTAACCATATTTGAGGATTTTAACTTCAAATCATAGAGTGAGGTTTCGTATTATTTAGATCCAAGAAAAGACATATGACAATGTTGTTTCCAATACAAATGATAAAAACCAATGTGTTTTCATTAGAATTAACTAAAATGTTCCTGATTTTCCGTTTATATTACCGATGGAAGATGTACACGTAAAACCGCTCTAATCCGGCTGAAACGTCGATATATGCAATAAAAACCGAACTTCTCCCCTTTTCAATATCCTACTCAGTATTTTAACTAGAAAATATGGTTGATTGAAAATGAAGTATTTAAGATTAATTTCTAATCAATTATGTGTTTGCATCATTTTTATCGTATATTTATTGAATTAATAACAATAAACTGAAAATTCACAAAAACGTGGAAAAACGGCAAAATATTGCCTAATTCGATGATACTATGTTTAAATCACATAAAGGAAAAGGGCATGATAAACGTCAAAATATTGCTAAATTTGATGATTTTTCGTACGAAACAAAATGCAAGAAAACTTGCTTAAAATGCAATATTATGCGAAATTCTGAGATTTGAAGGCCAAATCACATATTGTGATACGACATGAAATGGTATCGAAATATTTATAAAAATGAATATATTTACGTAATATCAGACTATATGAAAACGTGAAAAAAGTCACTATTTAACCATATTTGAGAAGTTTAACTTCAAATCATAGAGCGAAGTTTCGTATTATTTAGATCCATGAAAAGACATATGACAATGTTGTTTCCAATACAAATGATAAAAATCAATGTGTTTTCATTAGAATTAACTAAAATGTTACTGATTTTCCGTTTATATTAACGATGGAAGATGTACACGAAAACCGCTCTATTTCAGCTGAAACGTCGATATATGCAATAAAAACAGAACTTCTCCCCTATTCAATATCTTACTCAGTATCTTAACGAGAAACAAATAGTTGATTGAAAATGAAGTATTTAAGGTTATTATCTAATCAATTATGTGTTTACATCATTTTTATCATATATATATATATATAAATTAATACCAATAAACTGAAAATTCACAAAAACGTGGAAAAACGGCAAAATATTGCCTAATTCGATGATATTTTGTTTAAATCACATAAAGGAAAAGGGCATGGTAAACGTCAAAATATTGCTAAATTCGATGATTTTTCGTACAAAACAAAATGCAAGAAAACTTGCTTAAAATGCAATATAATGCGAAATTCTAAGATTTGAAGGCCAAATCATATATCGTGATACTACATGAAATAGTATCGAAATATTGGTAAAAATGAATATATTTACGTAATATCAAACAACATGAAAAACGTGAAAAAAGTCAATATTTAACCATATTTGAGGATTTTAACTGCAAATCATAGAGCGAGGTTTCGTATTATTTAGATCCAAGAAAAGACATATGACAATGTTGTTTCCAATACAAATGATAAAAATCAATGTGTTTTCATTAGTATTAACTAATAAAATGTTACTGATTTTCCGTTTATATTACCGATGGAAGATGTACACGAAAATCGCTCTCTTCCGGCCGAAACGTCGATATATGCAAAAAAAACATAACTTCTCCCCTTTTCAATATCTTACTCAGTATTTTAACGAGAAACAAATATATGATTAAAAATGAAGTATTTAAGGTTATTATCTATTCAATTATGTGTTTGCATCATTTTTATCGTATATATATCAATTAATACCCATAGACTGAAAATTCACAAAAACGTAGAAAAACTGCAAAATATTGCCTAATTCGATGATCTTTTGTTTAAGTCACATAAAGGAAAAGGGGATGATAAACGTCAAAATATTGCTAAATTCGATGATTTTTCGTACGAAACAAAATGCAAGAAAACTTGCTTAAAATGCAATATTATGCGAAATTCTGAGATTTGAAGGCCAAATCACATATCGTGATACTACATGAAATAGAATCGAAATATTCGTAAAAATGAATATATTTACGTAGTATCAAACTACATGAAAAACGTGAAAAAATTCACTATTTAACCATATTTGAGGATTTTAACTCCAAATCATAGAGCGAGGTTTCGTATTATTTAGATCCAAGAAAAGACATATGACAATGTTGTTTCCAATACAAATGATAAAAAACAATGTGTTTTCATTAGAATTAACTAAAATGTTCTTGATTTTCCGTTTATATTACCGAGGGAAGATGTACACGTAAAACCGCTCTAATCCGGCTGAAACGTCGATATATGCAATAAAAACCGAACTTATCCCCTTTTTAATATCTTACTCAGTATTTTAACGAGAAACAAATAGATGATTGAAAATAAAGCATTTAAGGTTATTTTCTAATCAATTATGGGTTTGCATCATTTTTATCGTATATATATGAATTAATACCCATAGACTGAAAATTCACAAAAACGTAGAAAAACGGCAAAATATTGCCTAATTCGATGATCTTTTGTTTAAATCACATAAAGGAAAAGGGGATGATAAACGTCAAAATATTGCTAAATTCGATGATTTTTCGTACGAAACAAAATGCAAGAAAACTTGCTTAAAATGCAATATTAAGCGAAATTCTGAGATTTGAAGGCCAAATCACATATCGTGATACTACATGAAATAGAATCGAAATATTGGTTAAAATGAATATATTTACGTAGTATCAAACTACATGAAAAACGTGAAAAAAGTCACTATTTAACCATATTTGAGGATTTTAACTTCAAATCATAGAGCGAGGTTTCGTATTATTTAGATCCAAGAAAAGACATATGACAATGTTGTTTCCAATACAAATGATAAAAATCAATGTGTTTTCATTAGAATTAACTAAAATGTTCTCGATTTTCCATTTATATTATCGAGGGAAGATGTACACGTAAAACCGCTCTAATCCGGCTGAAACGACGATATATGCAATAAAAAAAGAACTTCTCCCCTTTTCAATATCTTACTCAGTATTTTAACGAGAAACAAATAGATGAATGAAAATGAAGTATTTAAGGTTATTATCTAATCATTTATGTGTTTGCATCATTTTTATCGTATATATATGAATTAATACCCATAGACTGAAAATTCACAAAAACGTGGAAAAACGGCAAAATATTGCCTAATTCGATGATATTTTGTTTAAATCACATAAGGGAAAAGGGGATGATAAACGTCAAAATATTGCTAAATTCGATGATTTTTCGTACGAAACAAAATGCAAGAAAACTTCCTTAAAATGCAATATTATGCGAAATTCTGAGATTTGAAGGCCAAATCACGTATCGTGATACTACATGAAATAGTATCGAAATATTGGTAAAAATGAATATATTTAAGTAATATCAAACTACATGCAAAACGTGAAAAAAGTCAATATATACCCATATTTGAGGATTTTAACTTCAAATCATAGAGCGAGGTTTCGTATTATTTAGATCCAAGAAAAGACATATGACAATGTTGTTTCCAATACAAATGATAAAAATCAATGTGTTTTCATTAGTATTAACTAAAATGTTACTGATTTTCCTTTTATATTACCGATGGAAGATGTACACGAAAACCGCTCTATTCCGGCTGAAACGTCGGTATATGCAATAAAAGCAGAACTTCTCCCCTTTTCAATATTTTACTCAGTATTTTAACGAGAAACAAATAGTTGATTGAAAATGAAGTATTTAAGGTTATTATCTAAACAATTTTGTGTTTGCATCATTTTTATCGTATATATTATGAATTAATACCCATAAACTGAAAATTTTCAAAAACTTGGAAAAACAGCAAAATATTGCCTAATTCGATGATATTTTGTTTAAATCACATAAAGGAAAAGGGCATGATAAACGGCAAAATATTGCTAAATTCGATGATTTTTCGTACGAAACAAAATGCAAGAAAACTTGCTTAAAAAGCAATATTATGCGAAATTCTGAGATTTGAAGGCCAAATCACATATCGTGATACTACATGAAATAGTATCGAAATATTGGTAAAAATGAATATATTTACGTAATATCAAACTACATGAAAAACGTGAAAAAAGTCACTATTCAACCATATTTAAGGATTTTAACTTCAAATCATAGAGCGAGGTTTCGTATTATTTAGTTCCAAGAAAAGACATATGACAATGTTTTTTCCAATACAAACGATAAAAATCAATGTTTTCATTAGAATTAACTAAAATGTTCCTGATTTTCCGTTTATATTACCGATGGAAGATGTACACGAAAACCGCTCTATTCCGGATGAAACGTCGATATATGCAATAAAAATAGAACTTCTCCTTTTTTCAATATCTTACTCAGTATTTTAACGAGAAATAAATAGTTGATTGAAAATGAAGTATTTAAGGTTATTATCTAAACAATTATGTGTTTGAATCATTTTTATCGTATATAAAATGAATTAATACCCATAAACTGAAAATTCACAAAAACGTGGAAAAACGGCAAAATATTGCCTAATTCGATGATATTTTGTTAAAATCAAATAGAGGAAAAAGGGCATGATAAACGTCAAAATATTGCTAAACTCGATGATTTTTCGTACGAAACAAAATGCAAGAAAACTTGCTTAAAATGCAATATTATGCGACATTCTGAGATTTCAAGGCCAAATCACATATCGTGATACTACATGAAATAGTATCGAAATATTGGTAAAAATGAATATATTTACGTAATATCAAACTTTATGATTAACGTGAAAAAGTCACTATTTTACCATATTTGAGGATTTTAACTTCAAATCATAGAGCGAGGTTTCGTATTATTCAGATCCAATAAAAGATATGTGACAATGTTGTTTCAAATACAAGTGATAAAAAACAATGTGTTTTCATTAGAATTAACTAAAATGTTCTTGAATTTCCGTTTATATTACCGATGAAAGATGTACACGTAAAACCGCTCTAATCCGGCTGAAACGTCGATATATGCAATAAAAACCGAACTTCTCCTCTTTTCAATATCTTAATCAGTATCTTAACGAGAAACAAATAGTTGATTGAAAATGAAGTATTTAAGGTTATTATCTAATCAATTATGTGTTTGCATCATTATTATCGTATATATAATGACACTAATACCCATAAACTGAAAATTCACAAAAACGTGGGAAAACGGCAAAATATTGCCGAATTCGATGATATTTTGATATGAAGGTCAAATCACATATCGTGATACTACATGAAATAGTATCGAAATATTTATAAAAATGAATACATTTACGTAATATCAAACTATATGAAAAACGTGAAAAAAGTCACTATTTAACCATATTTGAGGATTTTAACTTCAAATCATAGAGCGAGGTTTCGTATTATTTTGATCCAAGAAAATACATATGACAATGTTGTTTTCAAGACAAATGAGAAAAATCAATGTGTTTTTATTAGAATTAACTAAAATGTTCCTGATTTTCCGTTTATATTACCGATGGAAGATGAACACGAAAACCGCTCTATTCCGGCTGAAACGTCGATATATGGAATAAAAACAGAACGACAATGTTTTTTCCAATACAAACGATAAAAATCAATGTGTTTTCATTAGAATTAACTAAAATGTTCCTGATTTTCCGTTTATATTACCGATGGAAGATGTACACGAAAACCGCTCTATTACGGATGAAACGTCGATATATGCAATGTGTTTGCATTATTTTTATCGTATATATAATGAATTAATACCCATAAACTGAAAATTCACAAAAACGTGGAAAAACGACAAAATATTGCCCAATTCGATGATATTTTGTTAAAATCACATAGAGGAAAAAGGGCATGATAAACGTCAAAATATTGCTAAATTCGATGATTTTTCGTACGAAACAAAATGCAAGAAAACTTGCTTAAAATGCAATATTATGCGACATTCTAAGATTTCAAGGCTAAATCACATATCGTGATACTACATGAAATAGTATCGAAATATTGGTAAAAATGAATATATTTACGTAATATCAAACTTCATGATTAACGTGAAAAAGTCACTATTTTACCATATATGAGGATTTTAACTTCAAATCATAGAGCGAGGTTTCGTATTATTCAGATCCAATAAAAGACATATGACAATGTTGTTTCCAATACAAGTGATAAAAAACAATGTGTTTTCATTAGAATTAACTAAAATGTTCTTGATTTTCTGTTTATATTACCGATGGAAGATGTACACGTAAAACCGCTCTAATCCGGCTGAAACGTCGATATATGCAAAAAAACCGAACTTCTCCCCTTTTCAATATCTTAATCAGTATCTTAACGAGAAACAAATAGTTGATTGAAAATGAAGTATTTAAGGTTATTATCTAATCAATTATATGTTTGCATCATTTTTATCGTATATATAATGAAATAATACCCATAAACTGAAAATTCACAAAAACGTGGAAAAACGGCAAAATATTGCCTAATTCGATGATATTTTGATATGAAGGCCAAATAACATATTGTGATACTACATGAAATAGTATCGAAATATTTATAAAAATGAATATATTTACGTAATATCAAACTACATGAAAAACGTGAAAAAAGTCACTATTTAACCATAATTGAGGATTTTAACTTCAAATCATAGAGCGAGGTTTCGTATTATTTTGATCCAAGAAAATACATATAACAATGTTGTTTCCAAGACAAATGAGAAAAATCAATGTGTTTTCATTAGAATTAACTAAAATGTTCCTGATTTTCCGTTTATATTACCGATGGAATATGTACACGAAAACCGCTCTATTCCGGCTGAAACGTCGATATATGCAATAAAAACTGAACTTCTCCCCTTTTCAATATCCTACTCAGTATTTTAACGAGAAATAAATGGTTGATTGAAAATAAAGTATTTAAGGTTAATTGTGTTTGTGGTTAATTGTGTCACTATTCAACCATATTTAAGGATTTTAACTTCAAATCATACAGCGAGGTTTCGTATTATTTAGTTCCAAGAAAAGACATATGACAATGTTTATTCCAATACAAACGATAAAAATCAATGTGTTTTCATTAGAATTAACTAAAATGTTCCTGATTTTCCGTTTATATTACCGATGGAAAATGTACACGTAAAACAGCTCTCATCCGGCTGAAACGTCGATATATGCAATAAAAACCGAACTTCTCCACTTTTCAATATCCTACTCAGTATTTTAACAAGAAAATATTGTTGATTGTAAATGAAGTATTTAGGTTAATTTCTAATCAATTATGTGTTTGCATCATTTTTATTGTATATTTAATGAATTAATAACAATAAACTGAAAATTCACAAAAACGGGGAAAAACGGCAAAATATTGCCTAATTCGATGATACTATGTTTAAATCACATAAAGGAAAAGGGCATGATAAACGTCAAAATATTGCTAAATTTTATGATTTTTCGTACGAAACAAAATGATAGAAAACTTGCTTAAAATGCAATATTATGCGAAATTCTGAGATTTTTAAGGCCAAATCACATATCGTGATACTACATGAAATAGTATCGAAATATTTATAAAAATGAATATATTTACGTAATATCAAACTACATGAAAAACGTGAAAAAAGTCACTATTTAACCATATTTGAGGATTTTAACTTCAAATCATAGAGCGAGGTTTCGTATTATTTAGATCCAAGAAAAGACATATGACAATGTTGTTTCCAATACAAATGATAAAAACCAATGTGTTTTCATTAGAATTAACTAAAATGTTCCTGATTTTCCGTTTATATTACCGATGGAAGATGTACACGTAAAACCGCTCTAATCCGGCTGAAACGTCGATATATGCAATAAAAACCGAACTTCTCCCCTTTTCAATATCCTACTCAGTATTTTAACTAGAAAATATGGTTGATTGAAAATGAAGTATTTAAGATTAATTTCTAATCAATTATGTGTTTGCATCATTTTTATCGTATATTTAATGAATTAATAACAATAAACTGAAAATTCACAAAAACGTGGAAAAACGGCAAAATATTGCCTAATTCGATGATACTATGTTTAAATCACATAAAGGAAAAGGGCATGGTAAACGTCAAAATATTGCTAAATTCGATGATTTTTCGTACAAAACAAAATGCAAGAAAACTTGCTTAAAATGCAATATAATGCGAAATTCTAAGATTTGAAGGCCAAATCATATATCGTGATACTACATGAAATAGTATCGAAATATTGGTAAAAATGAATATATTTACGTAATATCAAACAACATGAAAAACGTGAAAAAAGTCAATATTTAACCATATTTGAGGATTTTTACTGCAAATCATAGAGCGAGGTTTCGTATTATTTAGATCCAAGAAAAGACATATGACAATGTTGTTTCCAATACAAATGATAAAAATCAATGTGTTTTCATTAGTATTAACTAAAATGTTACTGATTTTCCGTTTATATTACCGATGGAAGATGTACACGAAAATCGCTCTATTCCGGCCGAAACGTCGATATATGCAAAAAAAACAGAACTTCTCCCCTTTTCAATATCTTACTCAGTATTTTAACGAGAAACAAATATATGAATAAAAATGAAGTATTTAAGGTTATTATCTATTCAATTATGTGTTTGCACCATTTTTATCGTATATATAATGAATTGATACCCATAGACTGAAAATTCACAAAAACGTAGAAAAACTGCAAAATATTGCCTAATTCGATGATCTTTTGTTTAAGTCACATAAAGGAAAAGGGGATGATAAACGTCAAAATATTGCTATATTCGATGATTTTTCTTACGAAACAAAATGCAAGAAAACTTGCTTAAAATGCAATATTATGCGAAATTCTGAGATTTGAAGGCCAAATCACATATCGTGATACTACATGAAATAGAATCGAAATATTCGTAAAAATGAATATATTTACGTAGTATCAAACTACATGAAAAACGTGAAAAAATTCACTATTTAACCATATTTGAGGATTTTAACTCCAAATCATAGAGCGAGGTTTCGTATTATTTAGATCCAAGAAAAGACACATGACAATGTTGTTTCCAATACAAATGATAAAAAACAATGTGTTTTCATTAGAATTAACTAAAATGTTCTTGATTTTCCGTTTATATTACCGAGGGAAGATGTACACGTAAAACCGCTCTAATCCGGCTGAAACGTCGATATATGCAATAAAAACCGAACTTATCCCCTTTTTAATATCTTACTCAGTATTTTAACGAGAAACAAATAGATGATTGAAAATAAAGCATTTAAGGTTATTATCTAATCAATTATGGGTTTGCATCATTTTTATCGTATATATATGAATTAATACCCATAGACTGAAAATTCACAAAAACGTAGAAAAACGGCAAAATATTGCCTAATTCGATGATCTTTTGTTTAAATCACATAAAGGAAAAGGGGATGATAAACGTCAAAATATTGCTAAATTCGATGATTTTTCGTACGAAACAAAATGCAAGAAAACTTGCTTAAAAAGCAATATTTTGCGAAATTCTGAAATTTGACGGCCAAATCACATATCGTGATTCTACATGAAATAGAATCGAAATATTGGTTAAAATGAATATATTTACGTAGTATCAAACAACATGAAAAACGTGAAAAAAGTCAATATTTAACCATATTTGAGGATTTTAACTGCAAATCATAGAGCGAGGTTTCGTATTATTTAGATCCAAGAAAAGACATATGACAATGTTGTTTCCAATACAAATGATAAAAATCAATGTGTTTTCATTAGTATTAACTAAAATGTTACTGATTTTCCGTTTATATTACCGATGGAAGATGTACACGAAAATCGCTCTATTCCGGCCGAAACGTCGATATATGCAAAAAAAACAGAACTTCTCCCCTTTTCAATATCTTACTCAGTATTTTAACGAGAAACAAATATATGAATAAAAATGAAGTATTTAAGGTTATTATCTATTCAATTATGTGTTTGCATCATTTTTATCGTATATATATAAATTAGTACCCATAGACTGAAAATTCACAAAAACGTAGAAAAACTGCAAAATATTGCCTAATTCGATGATCTTTTGTTTAAGTCACATAAAGGAAAAGGGGATGATAAACGTCAAAATATTGCTAAATTCGATGATTTTTCGTACGAAACAAAATGCAAGAAAACTTGCTTAAAATGCAATATTATGCGAAATTCTGAGATTTGAAGGCCAAATCACATATCGTGATACTACATGAAATAGAATCGAAATATTCGTAAAAATGAATATATTTACGTAGTATCAAACTACATGAAAAACGTGAAAAAATTCACTATTTAACCATATTTGAGGATTTTAACTCCAAATCATAGAGCGAGGTTTCGTATTATTTAGATCCAAGAAAAGACATATGACAATGTTGTTTCCAATACAAATGATAAAAAACTATGTGTTTTCATTAGAATTAACTAAAATGTTCTTGATTTTCCGTTTATATTACCGAGGGAAGATGTACACGTAAAACCGCTCTAATCCGGCTGAAACGTCGATATATGCAATAAAAACCGAACTTATCCCCTTTTTAATATCTTACTCAGTATTTTAACGAGAAACAAATAGATGATTGAAAATAAAGCATTTAAGGTTATTATCTAATCAATTATGGGTTTGCATCATTTTTATCGTATATATATGAATTAATACCCATAGACTGAAAATTCACAAAAACGTAGAAAAACGGCAAAATATTGCCTAATTCGATGATCTTTTGTTTAAATCACATAAAGGAAAAGGGGATGATAAACGTCAAAATATTGCTAAATTCGATGATTTTTCGTACGAAACAAAATGCAAGAAAACTTGCTTAAAATGCAATATTAAGCGAAATTCTGAGATTTGAAGGCCAAATCACATATCGTGATACTACATGAAATAGAATCGAAATATTCGTAAAAATGAATATATTTACGTAGTATCAAACTACATGAAAAACGTGAAAAAATTCACTATATAACCATATTTGAGGATTTTAACTCCAAATCATAGAGCGAGGTTTCGTATTATTTAGATCCAAGAAAAGACATATGACAATATTGTTTCCAATACAAATGATAAAAATCAATGTGTTTTCATTAGAATTAACTAAAATGTTCTTGATTTTCCATTTATATTACCGAGGGAAGATGTACACGTAAAACCGCTCTAATCCGGCTGAAACGTCAATATATGCAATAAAAACCAAACTTCTCCCCTTTTCTATATCTTGCTCAGTATTTTAACGAGAAACAAATAGATGATTGAAAATGAAGTATTTAAGGTTATTATCTAATCAATTATGTGTTTGCATAATTTTTATCGTATATATATGAATTAATACCCATAGACTGTAAATTCACAAAAACGTGGAAAACGGCAAAATATTGCCTAATTCGATGATATTTTGTTTATGTCACATAAAGGAAAAGGGGATGATAAACGTCAAAATATTGCTAAATTTCATGATTTTTCGTACGAAACAAAATGCAAGAAAACTTGCTTAAAATGCAATATTATGCGAAATTCTGAGATTTGAAGGCCAAATCACGTATCGCGATACTACATGAAATAGTATCGAAATATTGGTAAAAATGAATATATTTACGTAATATCAAACTACATGCAAAACGTGAAAAAAGTCAATATATACCCATATTTGAGGATTTTAACTTCAAATCATAGAGCGAGGTTTCGTATTATTTAGATCCAAGAAAAGACATATGACAATGTTGTTTTCAATACAAATGATAAAAATCAATGTGTTTTCATTAGTATTAACTAAAATGTTCCTGATTTTCCGTTTATATTACCGATGGAAGATGTACACGAAAATCGCTCTATTCCGGCTGAAACGTCGATATATGGAATAAAAACAGAACTTCTCCCCTTTTTAATATCTTACTCAGTATTTTAACGAGAAACAAATAGATGATTGAAAATGAAGTATTTAAGGTTATTATCTAATCAATTATGGGTTTGCATCATTTTTATCGTATATATATGAATAAATACCCATAGACTGAAAATTCACAAAAACGTGGAAAAACGCCAAAAAATATTGCCTAATTCGATGATCTTTTGTTTAAATCACATAAAGGAAAAGGGGATGATAAACGTCAAAATATTGCTAAATTCGATGATTTTTCGTACGAAACAAAATGCAAGAAAACTTGCTTAAAATGCAATATTTTGCGAAATTCTGATATTTGACGGCCAAATCACATATCGTGATTCTACATGAAATAGAATCGAAATATTGGTTAAAATGAATATATTTACGTAGTATCAAACTACATGAAAAACGTGAAAAAAGTCACTATTTAACCATATTTGAGGATTTTAACTTCAAATCATAGAGCGAGGTTTCGTATTATTTACATCCAAGAATAGACATATGACAATGTTGTTTCTAATACAAATGATAAAAATCAATGTGTTTTCATTAGAATTAACTAAAATGTTCCTGATTTTCCGTTTATTTTACCGAGGGAAGATGTACACGTAAAACCGCTCTAATCCGGCTGAAACGTCGATATATGCAATAAAAACCGAACTTCTCCCCTTTTCAATACCCTACTCAGTATTTTAACGAGAAACAAATAGTTGATTGAAAATGAAGTATTTAAGGTTATTATCTAATCATTTTAATCATTAATCATAATTATTATGTGTTTGCATCATTTTTATCGTATATATAATGAATTAATACCAATAAACTGAAAATTCACATAAACGTGGAAAAACGGCAAAATATTGCTTAATTCGATGATATTTTGTTTAAATCACATAAAGGAAAAGGGGATGTTAAACGTCAAAATGTTGCTAAATTCGATGATTTTTCGTACGAAACCAAATGCAAGAAAACTTGCTTAAAATGCAATATTATGCGAAATTCTGAGATTTGAAGGCCAAATCACATATCGTGATACTACATGAAATAGTATCGAAATATTGGTAAAAATGAATATATTTACGTAATATCAAACTACATGATTAACGTGAAAAAGTCACTATTTTACCATATTTGAGGATTTTACCTTCAAATCATAGAGCGAGGTTTCGTATTATTTAGATCCAAGAAAAGACATATGACAATGTTGTTTCAAATACAAATGATAAAAAACAATGTGTTTTCATTTGAATTAACTAAAATGTTTATGATTTTCCGTTTATATTACCGAGGGAAGATGTACACGTAAAACCGCTCTAATCCGGCTGAAACGTCAATATATGCAATAAAAACCAAACTTCTCCCCTTATCTATATCTTGCTCAGTATTTTAACGAGAAACAAATAGATGATTGAAAATGAAGTATTTAAGGTTATTATCTAATCAATTATGTGTTTGCATCATTTTTCTCGTATATATATGAATTAATACCCATAGACTGAAAATTCACAAAAACGTGGAAAAACGGCAAAATATTGCCTAATTCGTTGATATTTTGTTTAAATCACATAATGGAAAAGGGGATGATAAACGTCAAAATATTGCTAAATTCGATGATTTTTCGTACGAAACAAAATGCAAGAAAACTTCCTTAAAATGCAATATTATGCGAAATTCTGAGATTTGAAGGCCAAATCACGTATCGTGATACTACATGAAATAGTATCGAAATATTGGTAAAAATGAATATATTTACGTAATATCAAACTACATGCAAAACGTGAAAAAAGTCAATATATACCCATATTTGAGGATTTTAACTTCAAATCATAGAGCGAGGTTTCGTATTATTTAGATCCAAGAAAAGACATATGACAATGTTGTTTCCAATACAAATGATAAAAATCAATGTGTTTTCATTAGTATTAACTAAAATGTTACTGATTTTCCGTTTATATTACCGATGGAAGATGTACACGAAAATCGCTCTATTCCGGCCGAAACGTCGATATATGCAAAAAAAAAAGAACTTCTCCCCTTTTCAATATCTTACTCAGTATTTTAACGAGAAACAAATATATGAATAAAAATGAAGTATTTAAGGTTATTATCTATTCAATTATGTGTTTGCATCATTTTTATCGTATATATAATGAATTAATACCCATAGACTGAAAATTCACAAAAACGTAGAAAAACTGCAAAATATTGCCTAATTCGATGATCTTTTGTTTAAGTCACATAAAGGAAAAGGGGATGATAAACGTCAAAATATTGCTATATTCGATGATTTTTCGTACGAAACAAAATGCAAGAAAACTTGCTTAAAATGCAATATTATGCGAAATTCTGAGATTTGAAGGCCAAATCACATATCGTGATACTACATGAAATAGAATCGAAATATTCGTAAAAATGAATATATTTACGTAGTATCAAACTACATGAAAAACGTGAAAAAATTCACTATTTAACCATATTTGAGGATTTTAACTCCAAATCATAGAGCGAGGTTTCGTATTATTTAGATCCAAGAAAAGACATATGACAATGTTGTTTCCAATACAAATGATAAAAAACAATGTGTTTTCATTAGAATTAACTAAAATGTTCTTGATTTTCCGTTTATATTACCGAGGGAAGATGTACACGTAAAACCGCTCTAATCCGGCTGAAACGTCGATATATGCAATAAAAACCGAACTTATCCCCTTTTTAATATCTTACTCAGTATTTTAACGAGAAACAAATAGATGATTGAAAATAAAGCATTTAAGGTTATTATCTAATCAATTATGGGTTTGCATCATTTTTATCGTATATATATGAATTAATACCCATAGATTGAAAATTCACAAAAACGTAGAAAAACGGCAAAATATTGCCTAATTCGATGATCTTTTGTTTAAATCACATAAAGGAAAAGGGGATGATAAACGTCAAAATATTGCTAAATTCGATGATTTTTCGTACGAAACAAAATGCAAGAAAACTTGCTTAAAATGCAATATTTTGCGAAATTCTGAAATTTGACGGCCAAATCACATATCGTGATTCTACATGAAATAGAATCGAAATATTGGTTAAAATGAATATATTTACGTAGTATCAAACAACATGAAAAACGTGAAAAAAGTCAATATTTAACCATATTTGAGGATTTTAACTGCAAATCATAGAGCGAGGTTTCGTATTATTTAGATCCAAGAAAAGACATATGACAATGTTGTTTCCAATACAAATGATAAAAATCAATGTGTTTTCATTAGTATTAACTAAAATGTTACTGATTTTCCGTTTATATTACCGATGGAAGATGTACACGAAAATCGCTCTATTCCGGCCGAAACGTCGATATATGCAAAAAAAACAGAACTTCTCCCCTTTTCAATATCTTACTCAGTATTTTAACGAGAAACAAATATATGAATAAAAATGAAGTATTTAAGGTTATTATCTATTCAATTATGTGTTTGCATCATTTTTATCGTATATATATAAATTAGTACCCATAGACTGAAAATTCACAAAAACGTAGAAAAACTGCAAAATATTGCCTAATTCGATGATCTTTTGTTTAAGTCACATAAAGGAAAAGGGGATGATAAACGTCAAAATATTGCTAAATTCGATGATTTTTCGTACGAAACAAAATGCAAGAAAACTTGCTTAAAATGCAATATTATGCGATATTCTGAGATTTGAAGGCCAAATCACATATCGTGATACTACATGAAATAGAATCGAAATATTCGTAAAAATGAATATATTTACGTAGTATCAAACTACATGAAAAACGTGAAAAAAATTCACTATTTAACCATATTTGAGGATTTAAACTCCAAATCATAGAGCGAGGTTTCGTATTATTTAGATCCAAGAAAAGACATATGACAATGTTGTTTCCAATACAAATGATAAAAAACAATGTGTTTTCATTAGAATTAACTAAAATGTTCTTGATTTTCCGTTTATATTACCGAGGGAAGATGTACACGTAAAACCGCTCTAATCCGGCTGAAACGTCGATATATGCAATAAAAACCGAACTTATCCCCTTTTTAATATCTTACTCAGTATTTTAACGAGAAACAAATAGATGATTGATAATAAAGCATTTAAGGTTATTATCTAATCAATTATGGGTTTGCATCATTTTTATCGTATATATATGAATTAATACCCATAGACTGAAAATTCACAAAAACGTAGAAAAACGGCAAAATATTGCCTAATTCGATGATCTTTTGTTTAAATCACATAAAGGAAAAGGGGATGATAAACGTCAAAATATTGCTAAATTCGATGATTTTTCGTACGAAACAAAATGCAAGAAAACTTGCTTAAAATGCAATATTAAGCGAAATTCTGAGATTTGAAGGCCAAATCACATATCATGATACTACATGAAATAGAATCGAAATATTCGTAAAAATGAATATATTTACGTAGTATCAAACTACATGAAAAACGTGAAAAAATTCACTATATAACCATATTTGAGGATTTTAACTCCAAATCATAGAGCGAGGTTTCGTATTATTTAGATCCAAGAAAAGACATATGACAATATTGTTTCCAATACAAATGATAAAAATCAATGTGTTTTCATTAGAATTAACTAAAATGTTCTTGATTTTTCATTTATATTACCGAGGGAAGATGTACACGTAAAACCGCTCTAATCGGGCTGAAACGTCGATATATGCAATAAAAACTGAACTTCTCCCCTTTTCAATATCTTACTCAGTATTTTAACGAGAAACAAATAGATGATTGAAAATGAAGTATTTAAGGTTATTATCTAATCAATTATGTGTTTGCATAATTTTTATCGTATATATATGAATTAATACCCATAGACTGTAAATTCACAAAAACGTGGAAAACGGCAAAATATTGCCTAATTCGATGATATTTTGTTTATGTCACATAAAGGAAAAGGGGATGATAAACGTCAAAATATTGCTAAATTTCATGATTTTTCGTACGAAACAAAATGCAAGAAAACTTGCTTAAAATGCAATATTATGCGAAATTCTGAGATTTGAAGGCCAAATCACGTATCGCGATACTACATGAAATAGTATCGAAATATTGGTAAAAATGAATATATTTACGTAATATCAAACTACATGCAAAACGTGAAAAAAGTCAATATATACCCATATTTGAGGATTTTAACTTCAAATCATAGAGCGAGGTTTCGTATTATTTAGATCCAAGAAAAGACATATGACAATGTTGTTTCTAATACAAATGATAAAAATCAATGTGTTTTCATTAGAATTAACTAAAATGTTCCTGATTTTCCGTTTATTTTACCGAGGGAAGATGTACACGTAAAACCGCTCTAATCCGGCTGAAACGTCGATATATGCAATAAAAACCGAACTTCTCCCCTTTTCAATACCCTACTCAGTATTTTAACGAGAAACAAATAGTTGATTGAAAATGAAGTATTTAAGGTTATTATCTAATCATTTTAATCATTAATCATAATTATTATGTGTTTGCATCATTTTTATCGTATATATAATGAATTAATACCAATAAACTGAAAATTCACATAAACGTGGAAAAACGGCAAAATATTGCTTAATTCGATGATATTTTGTTTAAATCACATAAAGGAAAAGGGGATGTTAAACGTCAAAATGTTGCTAAATTCGATGATTTTTCGTACGAAACCAAATGCAAGAAAACTTGCTTAAAATGCAATATTATGCGAAATTCTGAGATTTGAAGGCCAAATCACATATCGTGATACTACATGAAATAGTATCGAAATATTGGTAAAAATGAATATATTTACGTAATATCAAACTACATGATTAACGTGAAAAAGTCACTATTTTACCATATTTGAGGATTTTACCTTCAAATCATAGAGCGAGGTTTCGTATTATTTAGATCCAAGAAAAGACATATGACAATGTTGTTTCAAATACAAATGATAAAAAACAATGTGTTTTCATTTGAATTAACTAAAATGTTTATGATTTTCCGTTTATATTACCGAGGGAAGATGTACACGTAAAACCGCTCTAATCCGGCTGAAACGTCAATATATGCAATAAAAACCAAACTTCTCCCCTTATCTATATCTTGCTCAGTATTTTAACGAGAAACAAATAGATGATTGAAAATGAAGTATTTAAGGTTATTATCTAATCAATTATGTGTTTGCATCATTTTTCTCGTATATATATGAATTAATACCCATAGACTGAAAATTCACAAAAACGTGGAAAAACGGCAAAATATTGCCTAATTCGTTGATATTTTGTTTAAATCACATAATGGAAAAGGGGATGATAAACGTCAAAATATTGCTAAATTCGATGATTTTTCGTACGAAACAAAATGCAAGAAAACTTCCTTAAAATGCAATATTATGCGAAATTCTGAGATTTGAAGGCCAAATCACGTATCGTGATACTACATGAAATAGTATCGAAATATTGGTAAAAATGAATATATTTACGTAATATCAAACTACATGCAAAACGTGAAAAAAGTCAATATATACCCATATTTGAGGATTTTAACTTCAAATCATAGAGCGAGGTTTCGTATTATTTAGATCCAAGAAAAGACATATGACAATGTTGTTTCCAATACAAATGATAAAAATCAATGTGTTTTCATTAGTATTAACTAAAATGTTACTGATTTTCCGTTTATATTACCGATGGAAGATGTACACGAAAATCGCTCTATTCCGGCCGAAACGTCGATATATGCAAAAAAAAAAGAACTTCTCCCCTTTTCAATATCTTACTCAGTATTTTAACGAGAAACAAATATATGAATAAAAATGAAGTATTTAAGGTTATTATCTATTCAATTATGTGTTTGCATCATTTTTATCGTATATATAATGAATTAATACCCATAGACTGAAAATTCACAAAAACGTAGAAAAACTGCAAAATATTGCCTAATTCGATGATCTTTTGTTTAAGTCACATAAAGGAAAAGGGGATGATAAACGTCAAAATATTGCTATATTCGATGATTTTTCGTACGAAACAAAATGCAAGAAAACTTGCTTAAAATGCAATATTATGCGAAATTCTGAGATTTGAAGGCCAAATCACATATCGTGATACTACATGAAATAGAATCGAAATATTCGTAAAAATGAATATATTTACGTAGTATCAAACTACATGAAAAACGTGAAAAAATTCACTATTTAACCATATTTGAGGATTTTAACTCCAAATCATAGAGCGAGGTTTCGTATTATTTAGATCCAAGAAAAGACATATGACAATGTTGTTTCCAATACAAATGATAAAAAACAATGTGTTTTCATTAGAATTAACTAAAATGTTCTTGATTTTCCGTTTATATTACCGAGGGAAGATGTACACGTAAAACCGCTCTAATCCGGCTGAAACGTCGATATATGCAATAAAAACCGAACTTATCCCCTTTTTAATATCTTACTCAGTATTTTAACGAGAAACAAATAGATGATTGAAAATAAAGCATTTAAGGTTATTATCTAATCAATTATGGGTTTGCATCATTTTTATCGTATATATATGAATTAATACCCATAGATTGAAAATTCACAAAAACGTAGAAAAACGGCAAAATATTGCCTAATTCGATGATCTTTTGTTTAAATCACATAAAGGAAAAGGGGATGATAAACGTCAAAATATTGCTAAATTCGATGATTTTTCGTACGAAACAAAATGCAAGAAAACTTGCTTAAAATGCAATATTTTGCGAAATTCTGAAATTTGACGGCCAAATCACATATCGTGATTCTACATGAAATAGAATCGAAATATTGGTTAAAATGAATATATTTACGTAGTATCAAACAACATGAAAAACGTGAAAAAAGTCAATATTTAACCATATTTGAGGATTTTAACTGCAAATCATAGAGCGAGGTTTCGTATTATTTAGATCCAAGAAAAGACATATGACAATGTTGTTTCCAATACAAATGATAAAAATCAATGTGTTTTCATTAGTATTAACTAAAATGTTACTGATTTTCCGTTTATATTACCGATGGAAGATGTACACGAAAATCGCTCTATTCCGGCCGAAACGTCGATATATGCAAAAAAAACAGAACTTCTCCCCTTTTCAATATCTTACTCAGTATTTTAACGAGAAACAAATATATGAATAAAAATGAAGTATTTAAGGTTATTATCTATTCAATTATGTGTTTGCATCATTTTTATCGTATATATATAAATTAGTACCCATAGACTGAAAATTCACAAAAACGTAGAAAAACTGCAAAATATTGCCTAATTCGATGATCTTTTGTTTAAGTCACATAAAGGAAAAGGGGATGATAAACGTCAAAATATTGCTAAATTCGATGATTTTTCGTACGAAACAAAATGCAAGAAAACTTGCTTAAAATGCAATATTATGCGATATTCTGAGATTTGAAGGCCAAATCACATATCGTGATACTACATGAAATAGAATCGAAATATTCGTAAAAATGAATATATTTACGTAGTATCAAACTACATGAAAAACGTGAAAAAAATTCACTATTTAACCATATTTGAGGATTTAAACTCCAAATCATAGAGCGAGGTTTCGTATTATTTAGATCCAAGAAAAGACATATGACAATGTTGTTTCCAATACAAATGATAAAAAACAATGTGTTTTCATTAGAATTAACTAAAATGTTCTTGATTTTCCGTTTATATTACCGAGGGAAGATGTACACGTAAAACCGCTCTAATCCGGCTGAAACGTCGATATATGCAATAAAAACCGAACTTATCCCCTTTTTAATATCTTACTCAGTATTTTAACGAGAAACAAATAGATGATTGAAAATAAAGCATTTAAGGTTATTATCTAATCAATTATGGGTTTGCATCATTTTTATCGTATATATATGAATTAATACCCATAGACTGAAAATTCACAAAAACGTAGAAAAACGGCAAAATATTGCCTAATTCGATGATCTTTTGTTTAAATCACATAAAGGAAAAGGGGATGATAAACGTCAAAATATTGCTAAATTCGATGATTTTTCGTACGAAACAAAATGCAAGAAAACTTGCTTAAAATGCAATATTAAGCGAAATTCTGAGATTTGAAGGCCAAATCACATATCGTGATACTACATGAAATAGAATCGAAATATTCGTAAAAATGAATATATTTACGTAGTATCAAACTACATGAAAAACGTGAAAAAATTCACTATATAACCATATTTGAGGATTTTAACTCCAAATCATAGAGCGAGGTTTCGTATTATTTAGATCCAAGAAAAGACATATGACAATATTGTTTCCAATACAAATGATAAAAATCAATGTGTTTTCATTAGAATTAACTAAAATGTTCTTGATTTTTCATTTATATTACCGAGGGAAGATGTACACGTAAAACCGCTCTAATCGGGCTGAAACGTCGATATATGCAATAAAAACTGAACTTCTCCCCTTTTCAATATCTTACTCAGTATTTTAACGAGAAACAAATAGATGATTGAAAATGAAGTATTTAAGGTTATTATCTAATCAATTATGTGTTTGCATAATTTTTATCGTATATATATGAATTAATACCCATAGACTGTAAATTCACAAAAACGTGGAAAACGGCAAAATATTGCCTAATTCGATGATATTTTGTTTATGTCACATAAAGGAAAAGGGGATGATAAACGTCAAAATATTGCTAAATTTCATGATTTTTCGTACGAAACAAAATGCAAGAAAACTTGCTTAAAATGCAATATTATGCGAAATTCTGAGATTTGAAGGCCAAATCACGTATCGCGATACTACATGAAATAGTATCGAAATATTGGTAAAAATGAATATATTTACGTAATATCAAACTACATGCAAAACGTGAAAAAAGTCAATATATACCCATATTTGAGGATTTTAACTTCAAATCATAGAGCGAGGTTTCGTATTATTTAGATCCAAGAAAAGACATATGACAATGTTGTTTTCAATACAAATGATAAAAATCAATGTGTTTTCATTAGTATTAACTAAAATGTTCCTGATTTTCCGTTTATATTACCGATGGAAGATGTACACGAAAATCGCTCTATTCCGGCTGAAACGTCGATATATGGAATAAAAACAGAACTTCTCCCCTTTTTAATATCTTACTCAGTATTTTAACGAGAAACAAATAGATGATTGAAAATGAAGTATTTAAGGTTATTATCTAATCAATTATGGGTTTGCATCATTTTTATCGTATATATATGAATAAATACCCATAGACTGAAAATTCACAAAAACGTGGAAAAACGCCAAAAAATATTGCCTAATTCGATGATCTTTTGTTTAAATCACATAAAGGAAAAGGGGATGATAAACGTCAAAATATTGCTAAATTCGATGATTTTTCGTACGAAACAAAATGCAAGAAAACTTGCTTAAAATGCAATATTTTGCGAAATTCTGATATTTGACGGCCAAATCACATATCGTGATTCTACATGAAATAGAATCGAAATATTGGTTAAAATGAATATATTTACGTAGTATCAAACTACATGATTAACGTGAAAAAGTCACTATTTGACCATATTTGAGGATTTTACCTTCAAATCATAGAGCGAGGTTTCGTATTATTTAGATCCAAGAAAAGACATATGACAATGTTGTTTCTAATACAAATGATAAAAAACAATGTGTTTTCATTTGAATTAACTAAAATGTTTATGATTTTCCGTTTATATTACCGAGGGAAGATGTACACGTAAAACCGCTCTAATCCGGCTGAAACGTCAATATATGCAATAAAAACCAAACTTCTCCCCTTTTCTATATCTTGCTCAGTATTTTAACGAGAAACAAATAGATGATTGAAAATGAAGTATCTAAGGATATTATCTAATCAATTATGTGTTTGCATCATTTTTCTCGTATATATATGAATTAATACCCATAGACTGAAAATTCACAAAAACGTGGAAAAACGGCAAAATATTGCATAATTCGTTGATATTTTGTTTAAATCACATAATGGAAAAGGGGATGATAAACGTCAAAATATTGCTAAATTCGATGATTTTTCGTACGAAACAAAATGCAAGAAAACTTCCTTAAAATGCAATATTTTGCGAAATTCTGAGATTTGAAGGCCAAATCACATATCGTGATACTACATGAAATAGTATCGAAATATTGGTAAAAATGAATATATTTACGTAATATCAAACTACATGAAAAACGTGAAAAAAGTCAATATTTAACCATATTTGAGGATTTTAACTTCAAATCATAGAGCGAGGTTTCGAATTATTTAGATCCAAGAAAAGACATATGACAATGTTGTTTCCAATACAAATGATAAAAATCAATGTGTTTTCATTAGTATTAACTAAAATGTTTCTGATTTTCCGTTTATATTACCGATGGAAGATGTACACGAAAATCGCTCTATTCCGCCTGAAACGTCGATATATGCAATAAAAACCGAACTTCTCCCCTTTTCAATATCTTCCTCAGTATTTTAACGAGAAACAAATAGATGATTGAAAATGAAATATTTAAGGTTATTATCTAATCAATTATGTGTTTGCATCATTTTTATCGTATATATATGAATTAATACCCATAGACTGAAAATTCACAAAAACGTGGAAAAACGGCAAAATATTGCCTAATTCGATGATATTTTGTTTAAATCACAAAAAGGAAAAGGGGGATGATAAACGTCAAAATATTGCTAAATTCGATGATTTTTCGTACGAAACAAAATGCAAGAAAACTTGCTTAATATGCAATATTTTGCGAAATTCTGATATTTGACGGCCAAATCACATATCGTGATTCTACATGAAATAGAATCGAAATATTGGTTAAAATGAATATATTTACGTAGTATCAAACTACATGAAAAACGTGAAAAATTCACTATTTAACCATATTTGAGGATTTTAACTTCAAATCATAGAGCGAGGTTTCGTATTATTTAGATCCAAGAAAAGACATATGACAATGTTGTTTCCAATACAAATGATAAAAATCAATGTGTTTTCATTAGTATTAACTAAAATGTTCCTGATTTTCCGTTTGTATTACCGATGGAAGATGTACACGAAAACCGCTCTAATCCGTCTGAAACGTCGATATATGCAATAAAAACAGGACTTCTCCCCTTTTCAATAGCTTACTCAGTATTTTAACGAGAAACAAATAGATGATTGAAAATGAAGTATTTAAGGTTATTATCTAATCAATTATGTGTTTGCATCATTTTTATCGTATATATATGAATTAATACCCATAGACTGAAAATTCACAAAAACGTGGAAAAACGGCAAAATATTGCCTAATTCGATGATATTTTGTTTAAGTCACATAAAACAAAAGGGGATGATAAACGTCAAAATATTGCTAAATTCGATGATTTATCGTACGAAACAAAATGCAAGAAAACTTGCTTAAAATGCAATATTATGCGAAATTCTGAGATTTGAAGGCCAAATCACATTTCGTGATACTACATGAAATAGTATCAAAATATTGGTAAAAATGAATATATTTACGTAATATCAAACTACTTGAAAAACGCGAAAAAAGTCAATATTTAACCATATTTGAGGATTTTAACTTCAAATCAAAGAGCAAGGTTTCGTATTATTTAGATCCAAGAAAAGACATATGACAATGTTGTTTCCAATACAAATGATACAAATCAATGTGTTTTCATTAGTATTAACTAAAATGTTCCTGATTTTCCGTTTATATTACCGATGGAAGATGTACACGAAAATCGCTCTATTCCGGCTGAAACGTCGATATATGCAATAAAAACCGAACTTCTCCCCTTTTCAATATATTACTCAGTATTTTAACGAAAAACACATAGATGAATGAAAATGAAGTATTTATAGTTATTATCTAATCAATTATGTGTTTGCATCATTTTTATCGTATATATATGAATTAATACCCTTAGACTGAACATTCACAAAAACGTGGAAAAACGGCAAAATATTGCCTAATTCGATAATATTTTGTTTAAGTCACATAAAGGAAAAGGGGATGATAAACGTCAAAATATTGCTAAATTCGATGATTTTTCGTATGAAACAAAATGCAAGAAAACTTGCTTAAAATGCAATATTATGCGAAATTCTGAGATTTGAAGGCCAAATCATATATCGTGATACTACATGAAATAGTATCGAAATATTAGTAAAAATGAATATATTTACGTAATATCAAACTACATGAAAAACGTGAAAAAAGTCAATATTTAACCATATTTGAGGATTATAACTTCAAATCATAGAGCGAGGTTTCGTATTATTTAGATCCAAGAAAAGACATATGACAATGTTGTTTCCAATACAAATGATAAAAATCAATGTGTTTTCATTAGTATTAACTAAAATGTTTCTGATTTTCCGTTTATATTACCGATGAAAGATGTACACGAAAATCGCTCTATTCCGGCTGAAACGTCGATATATGCAATAAAAACCGAACTTCTCCCCTTTTCAATAGCTTACTCAGTATTTTAACGAGAAACAAATAGATGAATAAAAATGAAGTATTTATAGTTATTATCTAATCAATTATGTGTTTGCATCATTTTTATCGTATATAAATGAATTAATACCCATAGACTGAAAATTCACAAAAACGTGGAAAAACGGCAAAATATTGCCTAATTCGATGATATTTTGTTTAAATCACATAAAGGAAAAGGGGATGATAAACGTCAAAATATTGCTAAATTCGATGATTTTTCGTACGAAACAAAATGCAAGAAAACTTGCTTAAAATGCAATATTATGCGAAATTCTGAGATTTGAAGGCCAAATCACATATCGTGATACTCCATGAAATAGAATCGAAATATTGGTAAAAATGAATATATTTACGTAGTATCAAACTACATGAAAAACATGTAAAAAGTCAATATTTAACCATATTTAAGGATTTTAACTTCAAATCATGGAGCGAGGTTTCGTATTATTTAGATCCAAGAAAAGACATATGACAATGTATGTTTCCAATACAAATGATAAAAATCAATGTGTTTTCATTAGTTTTAACTAAAATCTTCCTGATTATCCGTTTATATTACCGATGGAAGATGTACATGAAAATCGCTCTATTCCGGCTGAAACGTCGATATATGCAATAAAAACCGAACTTCTCCCCTTTTCAATATATTACTCAGTTTTTTAAAGAGAAACAAATAGATGAATGAAAATGAAGTATTTATAGTTATTATCTAATCAATTATGTGTTTGCATCATTTTTATCGTATATATATGAATTAATACCCATAGACGGAAAATTCACAAAAACGTGGAAAAACGGCAAAATATTGCCTAATTCGATGATATTTTGTTTAAGTCACATAAAGGAAAAGGGGATAATAAACGTCAAAAGATTGCTAAATTCGATGATTTTTCGTACGAAACGAAATGCAAGAAAACTTGCTTAAAATGCAATATTATGCGAAATTTTGAGATTTGAAGGCCAAATCACATATCGTGATACTACATGAAATAGTATCGAAATATTGGTAAAAATGAATATATTTACGTAATATCAAACTACATGAAAAACGTGAAAAAAGTCAATATTTAACTATATTTGAGGATTTTACATTCAAATCATAGAGCGAGGTTTCCTATTATTTAGATCCAAGAAAAGACATATGACAATGTTGTTTCCAATACAAATGATAAAAATCAATGTGTTTTCATTAGTATTAACTAAAATGATCCTGATTTTCCGTTTGTATTACCGATGGAAGATGTACACGAAAATCGCTCTATTCCGGCTGAAACGTCGATATATGCAATAAAAACAGAACTTCTCCCCTTTTCAATAGCTTACTCAGTATTTTAACGAGAAACAAATAGATGACTGAAAATGAAGTATTTAAGGTTATTATCTAATCAATTATGTGTTTGCATCATTTTTATCGTATATATATGAATTAATACCCATAGACTGAAAATTCACAAAAACGTGGAAAAACGGCAAAATATTGCCTAATTCAATGATATTTTGTTTAAGTCACATAATGGAAAAGGGGATGATAACGTCAAAATATTGCTAAATTCGATGATTTTTCGTACGAAACAAAATGCAAGAAAACTTGCTTAAAATGCAATATTATGCGAAATTCTGAGATTTGAAGGCTAAATCACATATCGTGATACTACATGAAATAGTATCGAAATATTGGTAAAAATGAATATATTTACGTAATATCAAACTACATGAAAAACGTGAAAAAAGTCAATATATAACCATATTTGAGGATTTTAACTTCAAATCATAGAGCGAGGTTTCGTATTATTTAGATCCAAGAAAAGACATGACAATGTTGCTTCCAATACAAATGATAAAAATCAATGTGTTTTCATTTGTATTAACTAAAATGTTCCTGATTTTCCGTTTATATTACCGATGGAAGATGTACACGAAAATCGCTCTATTCCGGCTGAAACGTTGATGTATGCAATAAAAACCGAACTTCTCCCCTTTTCAATAGCTTACTCAGTATTATAACGAGAAACAAATAGATGAATAAAAATGAAGTATTTATAGTTATTATCTAATCAATTATGTGTTTGCATCATTTTTATCGTATATAAATGAATTAATACCCATAGACTGAAAATTCACAAAAACGTGGAAAAACGGCAAAATATTGCCTAATTCGATGATATTTTGTTTAAATCACATAAAGGAAAAGGGGATGATAAACGTCAAAATATTGCTAAATTCGATGATTTTTCGTACGAAACAAAATGCAAGAAAACTTGCTTAAAATGCAATATTATGCGAAATTCTGAGATTTGAAGGCCAAATCACATATCGTGATACTCCATGAAATAGAATCGAAATATTGGTAAAAATTAATATATTTACGTAGTATCAAACTACATGAAAAACATGTAAAAAGTCAATATTTAACCATATTTAAGGATTTTAACTTCAAATCATAGAGCGAGGTTTCGTATTATTTAGATCCAAGAAAAGACATATGACAATGGATGTTTCCAATACAAATGATAAAAATCAATGTGTTTTCATTAGTTTTAACTAAAATCTTCCTGATTATCCGTTTATATTACCGATGGAAGATGTACATGAAAATCGCTCTATTCCGGCTGAAACGTCGATATATGCAATAAAAACCGAACTTCTCCCCTTTTCAATATATTACTCAGTTTTTTAAAGAGAAACAAATAGATGAATGAAAATGAAGTATTTATAGTTATTATCTAATCAATTATGTGTTTGCATCATTTTTATCGTATATATATGAATTAATACCCATAGACGGAAAATTCACAAAAACGTGGAAAAACGGCAAAATATTGCCTAATTCGATGATATTTTGTTTAAGTCACATAAAGGAAAAGGGGATAATAAACGTCAAAAGATTGCTAAATTCGATGATTTTTCGTACGAAACGAAATGCAAGAAAACTTGCTTAAAATGCAATATTATGCGAAATTCTGAGATTTGAAGGCCAAATCACATATCGTGATACTACATGAAATAGTATCGAAATATTGGTAAAAATGAATATATTTACGTAATATCAAACTACATGAAAAACGTGAAAAAAGTCAATATTTAACTATATTTGAGGATTTTACATTCAAATCATAGAGCGAGGTTTTCTATTATTTAGATCCAAGAAAAGACATATGACAATGTTGTTTCCAATACAAATGATAAAAATCAATGTGTTTTCATTAGTATTAACTAAAATGATCCTGATTTTCCGTTTGTATTACCGATGGAAGATGTACTCGAAAATCGCTCTATTCCGGCTGAAACGTCGATATATGCAATAAAAACAGAACTTCTCCCCTTTTCAATAGCTTACTCAGTATTTTAACGAGAAACAAATAGATGACTGAAAATGAAGTATTTAAGGTTATTATCTAATCAATTATGTGTTTGCATCATTTTTATCGTATATATATGAATTAATACCCATAGACTGAAAATTCACAAAAACGTGGAAAAACGGCAAAATATTGCCTAATTCGATGATATTTTGTTTAAGTCACATAAGGGAAAAGGGGATGATAACGTCAAAATATTGCTAAATTCGATGATTTTTCGTACGAAACAAAATGCAAGAAAACTTGCTTAAAATGCAATATTATGCGAAATTCTGAGATTTGAAGGCTAAATCACATATCGTGATACTACATGAAATAGTATCGAAATATTGGTAAAAATGAATATATTTACGTAATATCAAACTACATGAAAAACGTGAAAAAAGTCAATATATAACCATATTTGAGGATTTTAACTTCAAATCATAGAGCGAGGTTTCGTATTATTTAGATCCAAGAAAAGACATGACAATGTTGCTTCCAATACAAATGATAAAAATCAATGTGTTTTCATTTGTATTAACTAAAATGTTCCTGATTTTCCGTTTATATTACCGATGGAAGATGTACACGAAAATCGCTCTATTCCGGCTGAAACGTTGATGTATGCAATAAAAACCGAACTTCTCCCCTTTTCAATATCTTACTCAGTATTTTAACGAGAAACAAATAGATGAATGAAAATGAAGTATTTATAGTTATTATTTAATCAATTATGTGTTTGCATCATTTTTATCGTTTATATATGAATTAATACCCATAGACTGAAAATTCACAAAAACGTGGAAGAACGGCAAAATATTGCCTAATTCGATGATATTTTGTTTAAATCACATAAAGGAAAAGGGGATGATAAACGTCAAATTATTGCTAAATTCGATGATTTTTCGTACGAAACAAAATGCAAGAAAACTTCCTTAAAATGCAATATTATGCGAAATTCTGAGATTTGAAGGCCAAATCACATATCGTGATACTACATGAAATAGAATCGAAATATTGGTAAAAATGAATATATTTACGTAATATCAAACTACATGAAAAACGTGAAAAAAGTCAATATTTAACCATATTTGAGGATTTTAACTTCAAATCATAGAGCGAGGTTTCGTATTATTTAGATCCAAGAAAAGACATGACAATGTTGTTTCCAATACAAATGATAAAAATCAATGTGTTTTCATTACAATTAACTAAAATGTTCCTGATTTTCCGTTTATATTACCGATGGAAGATGTACACGAAAATCGCTCTCTTACGGCTGAAACGTCGATATATGCAATAAAAACCGAACTTCTCCCCTTTTCAATAGCTTACTCAGTATTTTAACGAGAAACAAATAGATGATTGAAAATGAAGTATTTAAGGTTATTATCTAATCAATTATGTGTTTGCATCATTTTTATCGTATATATATGAATTAATACCCATAGACTGAAAATTCACAAAAACGTGGAAAAACGGCAAAATATTGCCTAATTCGATGATATTTTGTTTAAGTCACATAAAGGAAAAGGGGATGATAAACGTCAAAATATTGCTAAATTCGATGATTTTTCGTACGAAACAAAATGCAAGAAAACTTCCTTAAAATGCAATATTATGCGAAATTCTGAGATTTGAAGGCCAAATCACATATCGTGATACTACATGAAATAGAATCGAAATATTGGTAAAAATGAATATATTTATGTAGTATCAAACTACATGAAAAACGTGAAAAAAGTCACTATTTTACCATATTTGAGGATTTTACCTTCAAATCATAGAGCGAGGTTTCGTATTATTTAGATCCAAGTGTAATGACCCTGAATGTAATACCTCGCCTCGTATCTATCTCGACCGCGCACTCCGCTACTACCACTGAGCTAACCGTGCAATCTCCGCTCTTTCTATGGTAATAACAGATGCTATACCGATCATGTAAGATGTTAACACTCGGGCCGTCATACGAAGACGTAAACCAGTACACAGAGGAAGGAGAGAGAGAGAGAGGAAGAGGGAGGCAGAGAATGAGGAGAGAGAGAGAGAGAGGAAGAGGGAGGCAGAGCGAGAGGAGAGAGAGAGGAGAGAGCGAGAACGAGAGCAAGGGAGGGAGAACGAGAGCGAGTGAGGGCGAGGGAGAGTGAGACACTAGTGAGGGAGAGTGAGACAGAAAGATAGAGGTAATCGTAGTCACAGCCTATCGTATGAGTTACCGAGTGACGCTGCCACCACCCTGAGTTACCGGACAGGGGACCGGAGTGAGATTCGCAGGTCTTGCAGATGGAATAGCCTACCAGGACAGGTGTAGGGGACAATTGAACGGTACAAGGATCCTGGCCTGACACTCGAATAATCCTGACCACTTGGGAACTATAGTGTACACAAGAATAAGGCGGGACACACCAATACTAACACCTCAACACGGAAGACGAACGGGGGGAGGAGTACTGAATAATTAAGAGCACTAGGTCACTAGGGCAAAAGGGACGGTAGGCCCAATATCACTAGGCAAGGAACCATTAATACACATTTAATAACACTTAATATCTGACTTTATTAAAAATAATTAAATAAGACACTCCCTAACTATATTCCCTACTAGAGGCCAAGGGTACTGAATGAGGTGCTTTAGTACAAGAGAGCCGTACTTACTCGTATGTTGTTCCACAGTTTCCGGGAGATGATGTTCCTTCCCCGAGACCACACCCACCTTCCTACTGGGCTGCGCCCACTCAACTAACTCTCCCCTGATCTGCTGCTCCTCAGCTGAACATGAGGGTTTTGCATTTGTTGTTTAGGGGTTAATCCCTGAAGATTACCATGACGGCATCAATTCTGACCTCTTTGTGATTCGATGACCGTTGACCTGACTCTATGGCTAGCTTGTACAGAGGTGTAACTTTTAAATTGTCTGCCGCCGCCTGTCTGGCGCCTGTGGGTTGTTCATCCTCCACGTGGCCTGTTCATGCTGTTATGATGTTCATGTACTATGTACTGCTCTCTTGTTACACAAGAAAAGACATATGACAATGTTGTTTCCAATACAAATGATAAAAAACAATGTGTTTTCATTAGAATTAACTAAAATGTTCCTGATTTTTCGTTTATATTACCAAGGGAAGATGTACACGTAAAACCGTTCTAATCCGGCTGAAACGTCGATATATGCAATAAAAACCGAACTTCTCCCCTTTTCAATATCTTACTCAGTATTTTAACGAGAAACAAATAGATGAATGAAAATGAAGTATTTATAGTTATTATCTAATCAATTATGTGTTTGAATCATTTTTATCGTATATATATGAATTAATACCCATAGACTGAAAATTCACAAAAACGTGGAAAAACGGCAAAATATTGCCTAATTCGATGATATTTTGTTTAAATCACATAAAGGAAAAGGGGATGATAAACGTCAAAATATTGCTAAATTCGATGATTTTTCGTACGAAACAAAATGCAAGAAAACTTCCTTAAAATGCAATATTATGCGAAATTCTGAGATTTGAAGGCCAAATCACATATCGTGATACTACATGAAATAGAATCGAAATATTGGTAAAAATGAATATATTTACGTAGTATCAAACTACATGAAAAACGTGAAAAAAGTCAATATTTAACCATATTTGAGGATTTTAACTTCAAATCATAGAGCGAGGTTTCGTATTATTTAGATCCAAGAAAAGACATATGACAATGTTGTTTCCAATACAAAGGATAAAAATCAATGTGTTTTCATTAGTATTAACTAAAATGTTCCTGATTTCCCGCTTATATTACCGATGGAAGATGTACACGAAAATCGCTCTATTCCGGCTGAAACGTCGATATATGCAATAAAAACCGAACTTCTCCCCTTTTCAATATATTACTCAGTATTTTAACGAGAAACAAATAGATGAATGAAAATGAAAATATTTATAGTTATTATCTAATCAATTATGTGTTTGCATCATTTTTATCGTATATATATATGAATTAATACCCTTAGACTGAACATTCACAAAAACGTGGAAAAACGGCAAAATATTGCCTAATTCGATGATATTTTGTTTAAATCACATAAAGGAAAAGGGGATGATAAACGTCAAAATATTGCTAAATTCGATGATTTTTCGTACAAAACAAAATGCAAGAAAACTTCCTTAAAATGCAATATTATGCGAAATTCTGAGATTTGAAGGCCAAATCACATATCGTGATACTACATGAAATAGAATCGAAATATTGGTAAAAATGAATATATTTACGTAGTATCAAACTACATGAAAAACGTGAAAAAAAATCAATATTTAACCATATTTGAGGATTTTAACTTCAAATCATAGAGCGAGGTTTCGTATTATTTAGATCCAAGAAAAGACATATGACAATGTTGTTTCCAATACAAATGATAAAAATCAATGTGTTTTCATTAGTATTAACTAAAATGTTCCTGATTTTCCGTTTATATTACCGATGGAAGATGTACACGAAAATCGCTCTATTCCGGCTGAAACGTCGATATATGCAATAAAAACCGAACTTCTCCCCTTTTCAATATATTACTCAGTATTTTAACGAGAAACAAATAGATGAATGAAAATGAAGTATTTATAGTTATTATCTAATCAATTATGTGTTTGCATCATTTTTATCGTATATATATATGAATTAATACCCTTAGACTGAACATTCACAAAAACGTGGAAAAACGGCAAAATATTGCCTAATTCGATGATATTTTGTTTAAATCACATAAAGGAAAAGGGGATGATAAACGTCAAAATATTGCTAAATTCGATGATTTTTCGTACAAAACAAAATGCTAGAAAACTTCCTTAAAATGCAATATTATGCGAAATTCTGAGATTTGAAGGCCAAATCACATATCGTGATACTACATGAAATAGAATCGAAATATTGGTAAAAATGAATATATTTACGTAGTATCAAACTACATGAAAAACGTGAAAAAAATCAATATTTAACCATATTTGAGGATTTTAACTTCAAATCATAGAGCGAGGTTTCGTATTATTTAGATCCAAGAAAAGACATATGACAATGTTGTTTCCAATACAAATGATAAAAATCAATGTGTTTTCATTAGTATTAACTAAAATGTTCCTGATTTTCCGTTTATATTACCGATGGAAGATGTACACGAAAATCGCTCTATTCCGGCTGAAACTTCTCCCCTTTTCAATATATTACTCAGTATTTTAACGAGAAACAAATAGATGAATGAAAATGAAGTATTTATAGTTATTATCTAATCAATTATGTGTTTGCATCATTTTTATCGTATATATATATGAATTAATACCCTTAGACTGAACATTCACAAAAACGTGGAAAAACGGCAAAATATTGCCTAATTCGATGATATTTTGTTTAAATCACATAAAGGAAAAGGGGATGATAAACGCCAATTCGATGATATGCAATAAAAACCGAACTTCTCCCCTTTTCAATATCTTACTCAGTATTTTAACGAGAAACAAATAGATGAATGAAAATGAAGTATTTATAGTTATTATCTAATCAATTATGTGTTTGCATCATTTTTATCGTATATATATGAATTATTACCCATAGACTGAAAATTCACAAAAACGTGGAAAAACGGCAAAATATTGCCTAATTCGATGATATTTTGTTTAAATCACATAAAGGAAAAGGGGATGATAAACGTCAAAATATTGCTAAATTCGATGATTTTTCGTACGAAACGAAATGCAAGAAAACTTGCTTAAAATGCAATATTATGCGAAATTCTGAGATTTGAAGCCCAAATCACATATCGTGATACTACATGAAATAGTATCGAAATATTGGTAAAAATGAATATATTTACGTAATATCAAACTACATGAAAAACGTGAAAAAAGTCAATATTTAACCATATTTGAGGATTTTAACTTCAAATCATAGAACGAGGTTTCGTATTATTTAGATCCAAGAAAAGACATATGACAATGTTGTTTCCAATACAAATGATAAAAATCAATGTGTTTTCATTAGTATTAACTAAAATGTTCCTGATTTTCCGTTTATATTACCGATGGAAGATGTACACGAAAATCGCTCTATTCCGGCTGAAACGTCGATATATGCAATAAAAACCGAACTTCTCCCCTTTTCAATATATTACTCAGTATTTTAACGAGAAACAAATAGATGAATGAAAATGAAGTATTTATAGTTATTATCTAATCAATTATGTGTTTGCATCATTTTTATCGTATATATATATGAATTAATACCCTTAGACTGAACATTCACAAAAACGTGGAAAAACGGCAAAATATTGCCTAATTCGATAATATTTTGTTTAAATCACATAAAGGAAAAGGGGATGATAAACGTCAAAATATTGCTAAATTCGATGATTTTTCGTACGAAACAAAATGCAAGAAAACTTCCTTAAAATGCAGTATTATGCGAAATTCTGAGATTTGAAGGCCAAATCACATATCGTGATACTACATGAAATAGAATCGAAATATTGGTAAAAATGAATATATTTACGTAATATCAAACTACATGAAAAACGTGAAAAAAGTCAATATTTAACCATATTTGAGGATTTTAACTTCAAATCATAGAGCGAGGTTTCGTATTATTTAGATCCAAGAAAAGACATATGACAATGTTGTTTCGAATACAAATGATAAAAATCAATGTGTTTTCATTAGTATTAACTAAAATGTTCCTGATTTTCCGTTTGTATTACCGATGGAAGATGTACACGAAAATCGCTCTATTCCGGCTGAAACGTCGATATATGCAATAAAAACAGAACTTCTCCCTTTTTCAATATCTTGCTCAGTATTTTAACGAGAAACAAATAGATGAATGAAAATGAAGTATTTATAGTTATTATCTAATCAATTATGTGTTTGAATCATTTTTATCGTATATATATGAATTAATACCCATAGACTGAAAATTCACAAAAACGTGGAAAAACGGCAAAATATTGCCTAATTCGATGATATTTTGTTTAAATCACATAAAGAAAAAGGGGATGATAAACGTCAAAATATTGCTAAATTCGATGATTTTTCGTACGAAACAAAATGCAAGAAAACTTCCTTAAAATGCAATATTATGCGAAATTCTGAGATTTGAAGGCCAAATCACATATCGTGATACTACATGAAATAGAATCGAAATATTGGTAAAAATGAATATATTTACGTAATATCAAACTACATGAAAAACGTGAAAAAAGTCAATATTTAACCATATTTGAGGATTTTAACTTCAAATCATAGAGCCAGGTTTCGTATTATTTAGATCCAAGAAAAGACATATGACAATGTTGTTTCGAATACAAATGATAAAAATCAATGTGTTTTCATTAGTATTAACTAAAATGTTCCTGATTTTCCGTTTGTATTACCGATGGAAGATGTACACGAAAATCGCTCTATTCCGGCTGAAACGTCGATATATGCAATAAAAACAGAACTTCTCCCTTTTTCAATATCTTGCTCAGTATTTTAACGAGAAACAAATAGATGAATGAAAATGAAGTATTTATAGTTATTATCTAATCAATTATGTGTTTGAATCATTTTTATCGTATATATATATGAATTAATACCCATAGACTGAAAATTCACAAAAACGTGGAAAAACGGCAAAATATTGCCTAATTCGATGATATTTTGTTTAAATCACATAAAGGAAAAGGGGATGATAAACGTCAAAATATTGCTAAATTCGATGATTTTTCGTACGAAACAAAATGCAAGAAAACTTCCTTAAAATGCAATATTATGCGAAATTCTGAGATTTGAAGGCCAAATCACATATCGTGATACTACATGAAATAGAATCGAAATATTGGTAAAAATGAATATATATACGTAGTATCAAACTACATGAAAAACGTGAAAAAAGTCAATATTTAACCATATTTGAGGATTTTAACTTCAAATCATAGAGCGAGGTTTCGTATTATTTAGATCCAAGAAAAGACATATGACAATGTTGTTTCCAATACAAATGATAAAAATCAATGTGTTTTCATTAGTATTAACTAAAATGTTCCTGATTTTCCGTTTATATTACCGATGGAAGATGTACACGAAAATCGCTCTATTCCGGCTGAAACGTCGATATATGCAATAAAAACCGAACTTCTCCCCTTTTCAATATATTACCCAGTATTTTAACGAGAAACAAATAGATGAATGAAAATGAAGTATTTATAGTTATTATCTAATCAATTATGTGTTAGCATCATTTTTATCGTATATATATGAATTAATACCCTTAGACTGAACATTCACAAAAACGTGGAAAAACGGCAAAATATTGCCTAATTCGATAATATTTTGTTTAAGTCACATAAAGGAAAAGGGGATGATAAACGTCAAAATATTGCTAAATTCGATGATTTTTCGTATGAAACAAAATGCAAGAAAACTTGCTTAAAATGCAATATTATGCGAAATTCTGAGATTTGAAGGCCAAATCACATATCGTGATACTACATGAAATAGTATCGAAATATTGGTAAAAATGAATATATTTACGTAATATCAAACTACATGAAAAACGTGAAAAAAGTCAATATTTAACCATATTTGAGGATTTTAACTTCAAATCATAGAGCGAGGTTTCGTATTATTTAGATCCAAGAAAAGACATATGACAATGTTGTTTCCAATACAAATGATAAAAATCAATGTGTTTTCATTAGTATTAACTAAAATGTTCCTGATTTTCCGTTTGTATTACCGATGGAAGATGTACACGAAAATCGCTCTATTCCGGCTGAAACGTCGATATATGCAATAAAAACAGGACTTCTCCCCTTTTCAATATCTTACTCAGTATTTTAACAAGAAACAAATAGATGATTGAAAATGAAGTATTTAAGGTTATTATCCAATCAATTATGTGTTTGCATCATTTTTATCGTATATATATGAATTAATACCCATAGACTGAAAATTCACAAAAACGTGGAAAAACGGCAAAATATTGCCTAATTCGATAATATTTTGTTTAAGTCACATAAAGGAAAAGGGGATGATAAACGTCAAAATATTGCTAAATTCGATGATTTTTCGTATGAAACAAAATGCAAGAAAACTTGCTTAAAATGCAACATTATGCGAAATTCTGAGATTTGAAGGCCAAATCACATATCGTGATACTACATGAAATAGTATCGAAATATTGGTAAAAATGAATATATTTACGTAATATCAAACTACATCAAAAACGTGAAAAAAGTCAATATTTAACCATATTTGAGGATTTTAACTTCAAATCATAGAGCGAGGTTTCGTATTATTTAGATCCAAGAAAAGACATATGACAATGTTGTTTCCAATACAAATGATAAAAAATCAATGTGTTTTCATTAGTATTAACTAAAATGTTCCTGATTTTCCGTTTGTATTACCGATGGAAGATGTACACGAAAATCGCTCTATTCCGTCTGAAACGTCAATATATGCAATAAAAACAGGACTTCTCCCCTTTTCAATATCTTACTCAGTATTTTAACAAGAAACAAATAGATGATTGAAAATGAAGTATTTAAGGTTATTATCCAATCAATTATGTGTTTGCATCATTTTTATCGTATATATATGAATTAATACCCATAGACTGAAAATTCACAAAAACGAGGAAAAACGGCAAAATATTGCCTAATTCGATGATATTTTGTTTAAATCACATAAAGGAAAAGGGGATGATAAACGTCAAAATATTGCTGAATTCGATGATTTTTCGTACGAAACGAAATGGAAGAAAACTTGCTTAAAATGCAATATTATGCGAAATTCTGAGATTTGAAGGCCAAATCACATATCGTGATACTACATGAAATAGTATCGAAATTTTGGTAAAAATGAATATATTTACGTAATATCAAACTACATGAAAAACGTGAAAAAAGTCAATATTTAACCATATTTGAGGATTTTAACTTCAAATCATAGAGCGAGGTTTCGTATTATTTAGATCCAAGAAAAGACATATGACAATGTTGTTTCCAATACAAATGATAAAAATCAATGTGTTTTCATTAGTATTAACTAAAATGTTCCTGATTTTCCGTTTGTATTACCGATGGAAGATGTACACGAAAATCGCTCTATTCCGGCTGAAACGTCGATATATGCAATAAAAACAGAACTTCTCCCTTTTTCAATATCTTGCTCAGTATTTTAACGAGAAACAAATAGATGATTGAAAATGAAGTACTTAAGGTTATTATCTAATCAATTATGTGTTTGCATCATTTTTATCGTATATATATGAATTAATACCCATAGACTGAAAATTCACAAAAACGTGGAAAAACGGCAAAATATTGCCTAATTCGATGATATTTTGTTTAAATCACATAAAGGAAAAGGGGATGATAAACGTCAAAATATTGCTAAATTCGATGATTTTTCGTACGAAACAAAATGCAAGAAAACTTGCTTAAAATGCAATATTATGCGAAATTCTGAGATTTGAAGGCAAAATCACATATCGTGATACTACATGAAATAGTATCGAAATATTGCTAAAAATGAATATATTTACGTAATACCAAACTACATGAAAAACGTGAAAAAAGTCAATATTTAACCATATTTGAGGATTTTAACTTCAAATCATAGAGCGAGGTTTCGTATTATTTAGATCCAAGAAAAGACATATGACAATGTTGTTTCCAATACAAATGATAAAAATCAATGTGTTTTCATTAGTATTAACTAAAATGTTTCTGATTTTCCGTTTATATTACCGATGAAAGATGTACACGAAAATCGCTCTATTCCGGCTGAAACGTCGATATATGCAATTAAAACCGAACTTCTCCCCTTTTCAATATGTTACTCAGTATTTTAACGAGAAACAAATAGATGAATGAAAATGAAGTATTTATAGTTATTATCTAATCAATTATGTGTTTGAATCATTTTTATCGTATATATATGAATTAATACCCATAGACTGAAAATTCACAAAAACGTGGAAAAACGGCAAAATATTGCCTAATTCGATGATATTTTGTTTAAATCACATAAAGGAAAAGGGGATGATAAACGTCAAAATATTGCTAAATTCGATGATTTTTCGTACGAAACAAAATGCAAGAAAACTTCCTTAAAATGCAATATTATGCGAAATTCTGAGATTTGAAGGCCAAATCACATATCGTGATACTACATGAAATAGAATCGAAATATTGGTAAAAATGAATATATTTACGTAGTATCAAACTACATGAAAAACGTGGAAAAAGTCAATATTTAACCATATTTGAGGATTTTAACTTCAAATCATAGAGCGAGGTTTCGTATTATTTAGATCCAAGAAAAGACATATGACAATGTTGTTTCCAATACAAATGATAAAAATCAATGTGTTTTCATTAGTATTAACTAAAATGTTCCTGATTTTCCGTTTATATTACCGATGGAAGATGTACACGAAAATCGCTCTATTCCGGCTGAAACGTCGATATATGCAATAAAAACCGAACTTCTCCCCTTTTCAATATCTTACTCAGTATTTTAACGAGAAACAAATAGATGAATGAAAATGAAGTATTTATAGTTATTATCTAATCAATTATGTGTTTGCATCATTTTTATCGTATATATATGAATTATTACCCATAGACTGAAAATTCACAAAAACGTGGAAAAACGGCAAAATATTGCCTAATTCGATGATATTTTGTTTAAATCACATAAAGGAAAAGGGGATGATAAACGTCAAAATATTGCTAAATTCGATGATTTTTCGTACGAAACGAAATGCAAGAAAACTTGCTTAAAATGCAATATTATGCGAAATTCTGAGATTTGAAGGCCAAATCACATATCGTGATACTACATGAAATAGTATCGAAATATTGGTAAAAATGAATATATTTACGTAATATCAAACTACATGAAAAACGTGAAAAAAGTCAATATTTAACCATATTTGAGGATTTTGACTTCAAATCATAGAGCGAGGTTTCGTATTATTTAGATCCAAGAAAAGACATATGACAATGTTGTTTCCAATACAAATGATAAAAATCAAAGTGTTTTCATTAGTATTAACTAAAATGTTCCTGATTTTCCGTTTGTATTACCGATGGAAGATGTACACGAAAATCGCTCTATTCCGGCTGAAACGTCGATATATGCAATAAAAACAGAACTTCTCCCTTTTTCAATATCTTGCTCAGTATTTTAACGAGAAACAAATAGATGATTGAAAATGAAGTACTTAAGGTTATTATCTAATCAATTATGTGTTTGCATCATTTTTATCGTATATATATGAATTAATACCCATAGACTGAAAATTCACAAAAACGTGGAAAAACGGCAAAATATTGCCTAATTCGATGATATTTTGTTTAAATCACATAAAGGAAAAGGGGATGATAAACGTCAAAATATTGCTAAATTTAATTATTTCGTACGAAACAAAATGCAAGAAAACTTGCTTAAAATGCAATATTATGCGAAATTCTGAGATTTGAAGGCAAAATCACATATCGTGATACTACATGAAATAGTATCAAAATATTGGTAAAAATGAATATATTTACGTAATATCAAACTACATGAAAAACGTGAAAAAAGTCAATATTTAACCATATTTGAGGATTTTAACTTCAAATCATAGAGCGAGGTTTCGTATTATTTAGATCCAAGAAAAGACATATGACAATGTTGTTTCCAATACAAATGATAAAAATCAATGTGTTTTCATTAGTATTAACTAAAATGTTAGTGATTTTCCGTTTATAACACCGATGGAAGATGTACACGAAAATCGCTCTATTCCGGCTGAAACGTCGATATATGCAATAAAAACCGAACTTCTCCCCTTTTCAATATCTTACTCAGTATTTTAACGAGAAACAAATAGATGAATGAAAATGAAGTATTTATAGTTATTATCTAATCAATTATGTGTTTGCATCATTTTTATCGTATATATATGAATTATTACCCATAGACTGAAAATTCACAAAAACGTGGAAAAACGGCAAAATATTGCCTAATTCGATGATATTTTGTTTAAATCACATAAAGGAAAAGGGGATGATAAACGTCAAAATATTGCTAAATTCGATGATTTTTCGTACGAAACGAAATGCAAGAAAACTTGCTTAAAATGCAATATTATGCGAAATTCTGAGATTTGAAGGCCAAATCACATATCGTGATACTACATGAAATAGTATCGAAATATTGGTAAAAATGAATATATTTACGAAGTATCAAACTACATGAAAAACGTGAAAAAAGTCAATATTTAACCATATTTGAGGATTTTAACTTCAAATCATAGAGCGAGGTTTCGTATTATTTACATCCAAGAAAAGACATGACAATGTTGTTTCCAATACAAATGATAAAAATCAATGTGTTTTCATTAGTATTAACTAAAATGTTCCTGATTTTCCGTTTGTATTACCGATGGAAGATGTACACGAAAATCGCTCTATTCCGTCTGAAACGTCAATATATGCAATAAAAACAGGACTTCTCCCCTTTTCAATATCTTACTCAGTATTTTAACAAGAAACAAATAGATGATTGAAAATGAAGTATTTAAGGTTATTATCCAATCAATTATGTGTTTGCATCATTTTTATCGTATATATATGAATTAATACCCATAGACTGAAAATTCACAAAAACGTGGAAAAACGGCAAAATATTGCCTAATTCGATAATATTTTGTTTAAGTCACATAAAGGAAAAGGGGATGATAAACGTGAAAATATTGCTAAATTCGATGATTTTTCGTATGAAACAAAATGCAAGAAAACTTGCTTAAAATGCAATATTATGCGAAATTCTGAGATTTGAAGGCCAAATCACATATCGTGATACTACATGAAATAGTATCGAAATATTGGTAAAAATGAATATATTTACGTAATATCAAACTACATGAAAAACGTGAAAAAAGTCAATATTTAACCATATTTGAGGATTTTAACTTCAAATCATAGAGCGAGGTTTCGTATTATTTAGATCCAAGAAAAGACATATGACAATGTTGTTTCCAATACAAATGATAAAAATCAGTGTGTTTTCATTAGTATTAACTAAAATGTTCCTGATTTTCCGTTTGTATTACCGATGGAAGATGTACACGAAAATCGCTCTATTCCGTCTGAAACGTCAATATATGCAATAAAAACAGGACTTCTCCCCTTTTCAATATCTTACTCAGTATTTTAACAAGAAACAAATAGATGATTGAAAATGAAGTATTTAAGGTTATTATCCAATCAATTATGTGTTTGCATCATATATATCGTATATATTTGAATAAATACCCATATACTGAAAATTCACAAAAACGTGGAAAAACGGCAAAATATTGCCTAATTCGATGATATTTTGTTTAAATCACATAAAGGAAAAGGGGATGATAAACGTCAAAATATTGCTAAATTCGATGATTTTTCGTACGAAACAAAATGCAAGAAAACTTCCTTAAAATGCAATATTATGCGAAATTCTGAGATTTGAAGGCCAAATCACATATCGTGATACTACATGAAATAGAATCGAAATATTGGTAAAAATGAATATATTTACGTAGTATCAAACTACATGAAAAACGTGAAAAAAGTCAATATTTAACCCTATTTGAGGATTTTAACTTCAAATCATAGAGCGAGGTTTCGTATTATTTAGATCCAAGAAAAGACATATGACAATGTTGTTTCCAATACAAATGATAAAAATCAATGTGTTTTCATTAGTATTAACTAAAATGTTCCTGATTTTCCGTTTATATTACCGATGGAAGATGTACACGAAAATCGCTCTATTCCGGCTGAAACGTCGATATATGCAATAAAAACCGAACTTCTCCCCTTTTCAATATATTACTCAGTATTTTAACGAGAAACAAATAAATGAATGAAAATGAAGTATTTATAGTTATTATCTAATCAATTATGTGTTTGCATCATTTTTATCGTATATATATGAATTAATACCCTTAGACTGAACATTCACAAAAACGTGGAAAAACGGCAAAATATTGCCTAATTCGATAATATTTTGTTTAAGTCACATAAAGGAAAAGGGGATGATAAACGTCAAAATATTGCTAAATTCGATGATTTTTCGTACGAAACAAAATGCAAGAAAACTTGCTTAAAATGCAATATTATGCGAAATTCTGAGATTTGAAGGCCAAATCATATATCGTGATACTACATGAAATAGTATCGAAATATTGGTAAAAATGTACGTAATATCTATAATAAAATAAATAAATAAATATTTACGTAATATCAAACTACATGAAAAACGTGAAAAAAGTCAATATTTAACCATATTTGAGGATTTTAACTTCAAATCATAGAGCGAGGTTTCGTATTATTTAGATCCAAGAAAAGACATATGACAATGTTGTTTCCAATACAAATGATAAAAATCAATGTGTTTTCATTAGTATTAACTAAAATGTTCCTGATTTTCCGTTTGTATTACCGATGGAAGATGTACACGAAAATCGCTCTATTCCGGCTGAAACGTCGATATATGCAAGAAAAACAGAACTTCTCCCTTTTTCAATATCTTGCTCAGTATTTTAACGAGAAACAAATAGATGATTGAAAATGAAGTACTTAAAGTTATTATCTAATCAATTATGTGTTTGCATCATTTTTATCGTATATATATGAATTAATACCCATAGACTGAAAATTCACAAAAACGTGGAAAAACGGCAAAATATTGCCTAATTCGATGATATTTTGTTTAAATCACATAAAGGAAAAGGAAAATTAATAAACGTCAAAATATTGCTAAATTTGATGATTTTTCGTACGAAACAAAATGCAAGAAAACTTGCTTAAAATGCAATATTATGCGAAATTCTGAGATTTGAAGGCCAAATCACATATCGTGATACTACATGAAATAGTATCGAAATATTGCTAAAAATGAATATATTTACGTAATACCAAACTACATGAAAAACGTGAAAAAGTCAATATTTAACCATATTTGAGGATTTTAACTTCAAATCATAGAGCGAGGTTACCGTATTATTTAGATCCAAGAAAAGACATATGACAATGTTGTTTCCAATACAAATGATAAAAATAAATGTGTTTTCATTAGTATTAACTAAAATGTTTCTGATTTTCCGTTTATATTACCGATGAAAGATGTACACGAAAATCGCTCTATTCCGGCTGAAACGTCGATATATGCAATTAAAACCGAACTTCTCCCCTTTTCAATATGTTACTCAGTATTTTAACGAGAAACAAATAGATGAATGAAAATGAAGTATTTATAGTTATTATCTAATCAATTATGTGTTTGCATCATATTTATCGTATATATATGAATAAATACCCATAGACTGAAAATTCACAAAAACGTGGAAAAACGGCAAAATATTGCCTAATTCGATGATATTTTGTTTAACTCACATAAAGGAAAAGGGGATGATAAACGTCAAAATATTGCTAAATTCGATGATTTTTCGTACGAAACAAAATGCAAGAAAACTTCCTTAAAATGCAATATTATGCGAAATTCTGAGATTTGAAGGCGAAATCACATATCGTGATACTACATGAAATAGAATCGAAATATTGGTAAAAATGAATATATTTACGTAGTATCAAACTACATGAAAAACGTGAAAAAAGTCACTATTTTACCATATTTGAGGATTTTACCTTCAAATCATAGAGCGAGGTTTCGTATTATTTAGATCCAAGAAAAGACATATGACAATGTTGTTTCCAATACAAATGATAAAAAAAACAATGTGTTTTCATTAGAATTACCTAAAATGTTCCTGATTTTTCGTTTATATTACCAAGGGAAGATGTACACGTAAAACCGTTCTAATCCGGCTGAAACGTCGATATATGCAATAAAAACCGAACTTCTCCCCTTTTCAATATCTTACTCAGTATTTTAACGAGAAACAAATAGATGATTGAAAATGAAGTATTTAAGGTTATTATCTAATCAATTATGTGTTTGTATCATTTTTATCGTATATATATGAATTATTACCCATAGACTGTAAATTCACAAAAACGTGGAAAACGGCAAAATATTGCCTAATTCGATGATATTTTGTTGAAGTCACATAAAGGAAAAGGGGATAATAAACGTCAAAAGATTGCTAAATTCGATGATTTTTCGTACGAAACGAAATGCAAGAAAACTTGCTTGAAATGCAATATTATGCGAAATTCTGAGATTTGAAGGCCAATTCACATATCGTGATACTACATGAAATAGTATCGAAATATTGGTAAATATGAATATATTTACGTAATATCAAACTACATGAAAAACGTGAAAAAAGTCAATATTTAACCATATTTGAGGATTTTAACTTCAAATCATAGAGCGAGGTTTCGTATTATTTAGATCCAAGAAAAGACATATGACAATGTTGCTTCCAATACAAATGATAAAAAACAATGTGTTTTCATTAGAATTAACTAAAATGTTCCTGATTTTTCGTTTATATTACCAAGGGAAGATGTACACGTAAAACCGTTCTAATCCGGCTGAAACGTCGATATATGCAATAAAAACCGAACTTCTCCCCTTTTCAATATCTTACTCAGTATTTTAACGAGAAACAAATAGATGAATGAAAATGAAGTATTTATAGTTATTACCTAATCAATTATGTGTTTGAATAATTTATATCGTATATATATGAATTAATACCCATAGACTGAAAATTCACAAAAACGTGGAAAAACGGCAAAATATTGCCTAATTCGATGATATTTTGTTTAAATCACATAAAGGAAAAGGGGATGATAAACGTCAAAATATTGCTAAATTCGATGATTTTTCGTACGAAACAAAATGCAAGAAAACTTCCTTAAAATGCAATATTATGCGAAATTCTGAGATTTGAAGGCCAAATCACATATCGTGATACTACATGAAATATAATCGAAATATTGGTAAAAATGAATATATTTACGTAGTATCAAACTACATGAAAAACGTGAAAAAAGTCAATATTTAACCATATTTGAGGATTTTAACTTCAAATCATAGAGCGAGGTTTCGTATTATTTAGATCCAAGAAAAGACATATGACAATGTTGTTTCCAATACAAATGATAAAAATCAATGTGTTTTCATTAGTATTAACTAAAATGTTCCTGATTTTCCGTTTATATTACCGATGGAAGATGTACACGAAAATCGCTCTATTCCGGCTGAAACGTCGATATATGCAATAAAAACCGAACTTCTCCCCTTTTCAATATCTTACTCAGTATTTTAACGAGAAACAAATAGATGATTGAAAATGAAGTATTTAAGGTTATTATCTAATCAATTATGTGTTTGCATCATTTTTATCGTATATATATGAATTATTACCCATAGACTGTAAATTCACAAAAACGTGGAAAACGGCAAAATATTGCCTATTTCGATGATATTTTGTTTAAGTCACATAATGGAAAAGGGGATAATAAACGTCAAAATATTGCTAAATTCGATGATTTTTCGTACGAAACGAAATGCAAGAAAACTTCCTTAAAATGCAATATTATGCGAAATTCTGAGATTTGAAGGCCAAATCACATATCGTGATACTACATGAAATAGAATCGAAATATTGGTAAAAATGAATATATTTACGTAGTATCAAACTACATGAAAAACGTGAAAAAAGTCAATATTTAACCATATTTGAGGATTTTAACTTCAAATCATTGAGCGAGGTTTCGTATTATTTAGATTCAAGAAAAGACATATGACAATGTTGTTTCCAATACAAATGATAAAAATCAATGTGTTTTCATCAGTATTAACTAAAATGTTCCTGATTTTCCGTTTATATTACCGATGGAAGATGTACACGAAAATCGCTCTATTCCGGCTGAAACGTCGATATATGCAATAAAAACCGAACTTCTCCCCTTTTCAATATATTACTCAGTATTTTAACGCGAAACAAATAGATGAATGAAAATGAAGTATTTATAGTTATTATCTAATCAATTATGTGTTTGCATCATTTTTATCGTATATATATATGAATTAATACCCTTAGACTGAACATTCACAAAAACGTGGAAAAACGGCAAAATATTGCCTAATTCGATAATATTTTGTTTAAGACACATAAAGGAAAAGGGGATGATAAACGTCAAAATATTGCTAAATTCGATGATTTTTCGTACGAAACAAAATGCAAGAAAACTTCCTTAAAATGCAATATTATGCGAAATTCTGAGATTTGAAGGCCAAATCACATATCGTGATACTACATGAAATAGAATCGAAATATTGGTAAAAATGAATATATTTACGTAGTATCAAACTACATGAAAAACGTGAAAAAAGTCAATATTTAACCATATTTGAGGATTTTAACTTCAAATCATAGAGCGAGGTTTCGTATTATTTAGATCCAAGAAAAGACATATGACAATGTTGTTTCCAATACAAATGATAAAAATCAATGTGTTTTCATTAGAATTAACTAAAATGTTCTTGATTTTCCGTTTGTATTACCGATGAAAGATGTACACGAAAATCGCTCTATTCCGTCTGAAACGTCAATATATGAAATAAAAACAGGACTTCTCCCCTTTTCAATATCTTACTCAGTATTTTAACGAGAAACATATAGATGATTGAAAATGAAGTATTTAAGGTTATTATCCAATCAATTATGTGTTTGCATCATTTTTATCGTATATATATGAATTAATACCCTTAGACTGAACATTCACAAAAACGTGGAAAAACGGCAAAATATTGCCTAATTCGATAATATTTTGTTTAAGTCACATAAAGGAAAAGGGGATGATAAACGTCAAAATATTGCTAAATTCGATGATTTTTCGTACGAAACAAAATGCAAGAAAACTTCCTTAAAATGCAATATTATGCGAAATTCTGAGATTTTAAGGCCAAGTCATATATCGTGATACTACATGAAATAGTATCGAAATATTGGTAAAAATGTACGTAATATCTATAATAAAATAAATAAATAAATATTTACGTAATATCAAACTACATGAAAAACGTGAAAAAAGTCAATATTTAACCATATTTGAGGATTTTAACTTCAAATCATAGAGCGAGGTTTCGTATTATTTAGATCCAAGAAAAGACATATGACAATGTTGTTTCCAATACAAATGATAAAAATCAATGTGTTTTCATTAGTATTAACTAAAATGTTCCTGATTTTCCGTTTGTATTACCGATGGAAGATGTACACGAAAATCGCTCTATTCCGTCTGAAACGTCGATATATGCAATAAAAACCGAACTTCTCCCCTTTTCAATATCTTACTCAGTATTTTAACGAGAAACAAATAGATGATTGAAAATGAAGTATTTAAGGTTATTATCTAATCAACTATGTGTTTGCATCATTTTTATCGTATATATATGAATTATTACCCATAGACTGTAAATTCACAAAAACGTGGAAAACGGCAAAATATTGCCTAATTCGATGATATTTTGTTTAAGTCACA